>NW_028122338.1:0-72155 GCF_965194805.1 Balaenoptera borealis | reverse complement strand
ACAGACGTGCCGCGGTGGAGTTTTCCTTATAAATGGAGTTGTTGGTAAAGATGGGATTGTTTTACAAATTGCTTTTTCAACAGTCATATGGCAGAACAGCATTTTCAAAGAACTTATTTAAATCATCCCCTAAAGCTTTTCTATGATCTAAGAAGACAAGTGAGATTATTTTTAATTAAATGTCTGCTTTTACGTCCTGTGCCTTTATATTTGGTTGTGGTCTACTTGGGACTCCTGATCTACTGGCCGGGGCTGTGGTGGTCAGCGCCTTTTCTGCCCCCCCCCCCCAGGCGCCCCCTGGGTTAGCCTGTGCACTTGTCGTCCTCCCTGGCACTCTGAGGGCTCTCTGGGGTCACCTTCCTCAACGTGGTGTCCCCGGGGTACAGGGCCTGGCCCCTGAAGGGAGGTGTCGTGGATAACGTGGGGAGGAGGGCTGGGTGCAGTGTTACTCGTGCCAGCGTTACTGTTTGTTTGTGATTAGAAGATAAACGCAAGACAGAGAATCTAGTCCGGTTTTTGATGAAACAGTTTGGTTTACATTCCGTTATTTTAAATAACATTTAAATGTTGCCATGGTGAGTCCCCAGCGGTCCTGGCTCCCAACCCTGCAGGGTGGGGGGGGGGGAGGCTGTGTGGGCCCTGCCCCGCCCTGGGGGGCCCTGTGCTGCGCCGCCCTCCCGCCTGGAGCATCTTCACGGGTTGTGTCAGAATGGGCCCACCCCCCAGGTCCCAGGGTGCTGCAGAGCCACTGCCGCGGCCACAGCCACAGCCACGTTGTTATTTAGGCCTCACCTCCGTCTGCTGCTGGCCTGGATCTGTCTGCTCTCCTGTACCTGTCAATGGATCATTTTTTCCCTTTGGGTCATGTTTCTTCCTTTGAACCCTGGGATGGCCCGGGAAGCCTCACTTCCGTGGGTCTCTCTCAGTGGTCTTGGCTGACGGCCTTTCTTCCGGCCTCTCCGCTGTCACTGAGTCCCACCTGGCGTGGGCTCCATGGCCGCCGGCCTGAAGCCCAGACTCCTGGGGCCTGTGCAGAGTGGGGCGGCTCCGTGTTTGGGTTTCCTCCCCTCCTGGTCGCCCCCCACCCCGACCCCCGGGCTGTCCCAGGCAGTGAGTGAGCTCTGGTGGCAGGTGTGCACCCTTGGGCCAGAGGGTCTTGACCCCGAGAGCTCGTCCCTGCCCCGTGGTGTGGGCTCTCTGGGGGGTTAGTAGCTTAGCCTCTATCAGACCGAGCCTGTACCACACCTGCCCTTTTGTTCGTGGTTTGGTCCAGCTGGGCCCCCTCGGAGCCACCAGTGCCCCCCGCCAGGGGCAGTCACCGTGTTTCCTGCTCTTGGGCCCGTCCCTCGGCTCTGACTGTGCTGCCCTCTGTACTCCCCTAAAAAAACCACGGGGGGTATTTATCTCATTCTGACAATAAGGGTCATTCCGATTCTCTTGGCTTTTCGAAGACAGATTAGCATAGGGGCTCTCTGAGTTAAATGCCATTACTTCGTTACATCCAAGAGTACCAAATGGCCCATTGTGAGAAATGACACCGATATTTCCTGGGATAAAATAATAAGCCAGCTAAACAGACGAAGAAAACTCACCCAGTCTCCTGCCCACAGCCCGCGGCAGCTCGCACCCTGCGGACCTGGGCTGAGGCAGCCCCGCTGCTCGTGACCCAGGAGAGGAGCCTGAGGTCTGGGGAGGGCTTTAGTCCCCTGCTTGCCTTTTCTTATAGCTGAGGAAGTTATCTCAGTGCTTTGAAGGCCCTTGAAAGAGAGTGCGTGGATGGAAGACCTCCAGAGGAGCCCTCTGATTATTGTTGACTGACTCGGTTCCCTGAGAACGGAAAATCAGTCCAGCTCTGCTCTAGTTTGGGGGGGATGCTGAATCGAGTTTCCCAGCGAGGAGGTCTCCGCCCTGACGAGGTGACTTGCACTCCTGTCTGCGAACTTGATCTTGCAGCAGGAAGGGCGTCGTGACGGGCGGGACCCGGTGCTGGGCGGCCCTTACAGCGCAGGGCAGTGAACCCCGGGGAGATGTGGTTTCCCCATCTGTGAACTGGCGGCGATGACACCTCCCGCCTCGGCTGCCACGAGAAATTCCGGAGCCAGACAGGCCATCCGCAGAATCAGGTGGGCCTCCATCCCAGAGTGTGCTCAGGGCGTGTGGGCCTAGGGTGCCTGCTGGGACCGCAGAGTTCCGAGGCCGGGCGCCTTGCTGGGCCAGCCCGGCGGGCAGAGCGGTGCCCAGTGCAGGAGGGAGGCCCCCAGCCCCGGAGTGGGGCAGCTGGGCTGGTGCAGGTTCATGGGCGCACTCGGGCAGAGGGGAGCTCAGGGCTGGCCCCGGTGCACTCTTCATCCCAGTCCCATGTCACAGGGAAGGGGACAGGGCCGCCTGGGTCTGCCTGCCAGGGCCTTGGCTGAGCACACAGCCTGGGTTCGAGTAACCCACCCCTCCCCCATCATCTGGGTGACTGTCTGGAACCTAAATGTTTTCGTTTTCCATTTATAAGGTGTTTTCCCCTTTAACCCACCAGCTTCTTGGGGGCGTTTGTTCCTCCTCATCTCTGTGCCCAAGGGTCCGGAGTTTAGGGACACAGGGAGGGCCTGCTGCCTCTCGTCACTTTGCCCCGACGTGGGGATGACCCAGTGACCACCGAGGGGCGGGGGATAAACACAGTGTGGCCCGTCCATACAGTGGAAAGTTATTATACCATAAAAAGGAGGGAAGCACTGTCACAGGCTATGACACGGTGACCCTTGGAAACATCGTGCTCAGTGAGAGAAGCCAGACACGAAAGGCCACGTGTCCTGTGATGCCACTGAGGTGAGATGTCCACACAGGCACGTCCACGGGGGCAGGACGCAGCCTGGCGGCTGCTGGGGGCTGGGAGGGGCAGGGGAATGGGGAGTGACTGCTAATGAGGCCAGGGTTTGTTTGGGGTGATGAAAATGTTCTGGAATTAGATCGTGGTGATGGTTACCCAACCCTGTGAATACACTAAAGCCCACTGAATGGTACACTTTAAAAGGGTGAGTTTTACGGTATGTGCATTGTATCTCAATAAAATAACCCTCCAAACCAAACCAAACCATCAGAAACTCGTTGCGTGAATGAGGGAGGAGATGAAGGAAGGCAGGTAAGAGTGCTGGTTTCCTTTGCCCAGAAGGACAGACGTGCCTCCAGGGAGACGCGGTGATTAGGAGTTGGATCTGCTGTGTGGTCTGCACGGCCGTGAGGCTGTGCCCGGTTGGATGTGTGTCCGGGGCCGTGGCCTCCTCTCTGGGCTCCTGAGGCCCCCCACAGAGGCCCCAGCTGGTTGGTTCCCTCACGGGGTGCTGGCCTGGAAGGACCCTCCCTGTTTTTACTTTCTGATTTCCGCTGTGAAGGGAGGACGGAGTGGGAGGGTGTTCCCCGGGCGGCTCTCCCAGCCCAGCACCTGGTGGGAGTCAGGCCGTGTCGGGCTGCTGCTGGGGAGGCGATCGAAGCCCGGGTGTGAGGTGTGCGCAGGTGTGGAGGGCTGGCCTGCTCTGTGGGAGCGGTTACGAGCCCGGGCTCCGGGACGGATGGCGGGTCCATACCCTGACCCCACTCCTTACCAGGCCGTCACCGGGCCGGCTCGTTGTTCCTCTGTACCCCATTTCCCAAGGGGCGCAACGGTGGCCGCAATAGAGTTAATGCATTTAAAACATGAAGAAGAGTGCCTGGCATCTAATAACCACTCAGTAAATGTTAGCAGTTATCATTGTTATGATTATTGTCATTTTTACCTGCTTAAAACTTTCTAAATATATTCCGGGCTGAAATGTTTCTTTTCGTAAAGAACATTTTCCTTGCAAAGTTACCATGCACCTTTGCAAAATACAACAAAAGTAAATAAAATTAAAAGAATACGATGCACAATTTTTAAAACATTTATGAGTGTTATGCTGGATGATAGCAATTTTTATAAGGATCTAAAGTTAATTTCTTCAAATGTCTGATAAGCCATTTCAATTAGGCATCTGTTTTGCATTTTAAAGCTTTTAAGTTATGCTTTCTCATTAGATTTTTTATGCTTGGAGGAGGAAATTATTTAGAGCACCATTGTCTATTCTTTCTTTCAAACACATCTGTGTTTTTGCTTTCTTGGTATTTGCTCATAGCATAGAAGTATTTACGCAGTGTGGTTTTGGGAACTCTCACCTTGGAAACGGGTTTTTAGAGGGGTTATTACTGAATGAATATGTGAATATATGAGAAGCATAATTTTAGAAATCTTAGGAAAAAACGTTCAGACCTCAGTTAGGAATAAGTAATAAATTGATATTTTAGGTCCTCTCTTATGAGGATGTGAAATGCCTGAGAAGCAATGATTTACAATATGTTAATTATGTTAATTGGAGAGGATTCAGAATATTAATTATCTGCAACTAATTAGGTATCAAAATGGAGACCCATTAAATGATGCGGTGGAAGATGCCAAGTCATCTAGCTGGAGCGAGGAGAACGGGGCGGGGGCGGGGGCGGGGAGGTGGGTCCTGCCCGCAGAGCGCACGCAGAGCGCACTTCCTCGTTCGCCCCGTGGGCTAACGGCTCCCTGTCTTCCCCCCGCCCCGCGGCACAGATGACGAGGACGTGGACACCGCCGACGTCTCCTGCGTGCCTGCAGACGCGCTGCGCAACGTGGAGGCCGACACGTACTGGTGCATGAGCCGGCTGCTGGACGGCATCCAGGTGAGCGCCCGGAGGCAGCGCCGCCCCGCCCCGCGGCGTCCCTCGGGCGGAGTTCATGCTCCTCAGGGTGACTGTGTGTCTGCGGGCGCACACGCGCCTCTGGAGCCGGTTGGGGGGCACAGTGCGGGGCTCGGAGGGACCAGGCCCCCCCCTGCAGAGTCCGATCCCCGCGGGTATTCCACCCCCCTGCCCCCCCCCCAGCTCCACTCGGCCGCCGGTGACTGTGGTTCTGCCCCCCCAGCACGGGGGGTCGTTGACGGGCCGCTTCACTGTCTGCGTGAACTGTGTTCAGAGGAACCCGCCTCTTAAAGGGCATCAGATTTGGGGCTTCCCTGGTGGCGCAGTGGTTGGGAGCCTGCCTGCCAATGCAGGGGACACGGGTTCGAGCCCTGGTCTGGGAAGATCCCACATGCCGCGGAGCAACTGGGCCCGTGAGCCGCAACTACTGAGCATGCGCGTCTGGAGCCTGTGCTCCGCAACAAGAGAGGCCGCGATAGTGAGAGGCCCGCGCACCGCGATGAAGAGTGGCCCCAGCTCGCCGCAAGTAGAGAAAGCCCTCGCACAGAAACGAAGACCCAACACAGCCATAAAAAAAAAAAAAAAAAAAAGTAACAAATGTTCAAGTACAATTGGGGTCTTTAAAAAAAAAAAAAGGGCATCAGATTCAAGGCCTTGGCTCCGCATCCGTGACACCGGGGCCCGTCAGCCGCCAGCCGCCAGCCCCACCATCCCCGCCCGCCTCGGGTCAGGGATCTCGGCGCTCGAGGACCAGTGACGCTGCCGGGTCCCAGAGGGAAGCGTGAGCTGGGGGGCATCCTGCCCCCCGTGGGTGGGGCTTCTGCTGGACCTGGTGTCAGCTGGGCCCCTGGCTGGGATTCTCCCTGGAAAGCCAGAGTCTTCCGGGGCCTGGGATGGTTTTATGGCATCATCCATTCCCCTAAATCAGGGGGAAACTCAAACACAGTGCCTGGGGAGGAAGACGTTGGCAGGTCAAGAGCAGGAGGACGGGCTGGAGCCTTGCGTGTGGCGGGAAGTGGCCGCGGTAGGTAGACGGCCCTCGAGCCAGCTGTGGGCCATTTTAGGCTTGTCTGGTGCCCACACAGCTTTCCCAGACGCTGGCCTGGGGCCGGGGCTGCACCCGCTCTGGGGCGGGAGAAGGGATTTAGGGCCGAGCTCCCGGGCTCACCGCGGGGTGAAGGGGAGAGGTGTGAGCGCTGCGGCACAAGGCATAAACCACGCTCCGCCGACACGCCTGCGGGGCAGACTGGGCCCTGGAGGGGGACCGTGAATTTGCCAACAGAGGAGGGGAAGAGCCCGGGGCAGGGTTTTGGTCTGAGGTTCGTTCTGGTCACTCACGGGAGGACGGTCCAAAGACGGCCGCCACAGGACGGAGGCTGTGCGGGGGCCTTGGGTTCTGCCAGGATCCCTTTGTCCCAGGTAAGGAGGGCCCTTCCCCCTGAAGAGAGAGGACTGGCGTTGCGGATGCACTCGTCACAGGCGTTTCCCGCCAGCTTTGGCTTTTCCTGAGCTGTTGTCATAGCAGGCATTCCTGATGCCGCCCACTGGAGAGGCCTCAGCTAAGCTGCCTGATTGGAAATGGTCCAAGCAAGGCTTTTCTAAGATGTCATCTAAAGACTGACTGAGGCCCTGAGGTTTAATTTGAATAAATCAGCTAGGACGATTCTGTTGAAGAAAACTGTGTGGGTTCTCATTCCCCTTGATAACTTAGGAATTGACAAAGAGAACGCAGAAGCCCTTTCTGGAGTTGAATAATAGAAAGCTTGTATCTGAGAGCCCATCAGAACGCCTCCTTACTGATTTTGTATCTTGTAAAGAAAAATGTGCCTGCTGGCGACAGATTTTGGCCCCAGCATCAATTCATCATTTCCCTACTCTGCTAATGTTTTCATATTTTTCAGTCTTTCTCCCAAAACTTAAGACTCTTTTCCTCCTTGGAAAGGAGATTGAATCGTAATCTGAAACTTTTTATAAATTTCAGATGTCACTTTTCTGATCATGAGTGATGGAACTTCTGCTATTTAAATACAAGATTGTCCGGCTTCTATTTGTAAATAAAATCAGCTGTACAATGAAACTGATGCTGGCTTTTCATTTTTCACCCGAGATTTGTTGTCTGATGAAATGGTTTCTTGACAGGGGTGCTGCGTGGAAGGCATAATGCTTCTCTGGCGTGTGTGTGTGTGTGTGATTACCACGCACGCCAGGCCAACGGCAGCCGTCTGTCTTTCTGTCACATGCTCACGACTGATTCCACGTGATCCTCACGTGAGCAAGCGTTCAGCGATGCCCATTACCAGCATCCAGGGAGTCTGGGGGGGCTCTTCTGTAATTCCCTTAGATGAGGCCATCCCCCGTGACCCTGTGCGAGCTCCGTGGGGGACTTTTCAGCGTGTGCAAGTACTGTCGCCATTGTAGTTTGGATAAGTGTGAGGCTATGAACTGACTTAAAATCAAGAGGAAACATGGACCAGGTGTCATAAACCCATTGTATGCTATTATAAATAACATATTTTTATGATAAATGAATATTTTCCAAAACAAAAATGTTTAGTGAGAAGAAAGGCATGGTTTTACTTTACGTGCCTTGACAGAAGACAGCTGAATTCTCATATGTGTTTCCCCAGTCAACCTGTTGTAATATGTTTTTTTGGTTGAAGTATATGAAGAAAACCCAGCCTCTCACAGGTATGTAGTTGGAAAAGGGAGAAGTATTTTAACAGCCCTTTCAGATGATTGTGGATGTTTTCCCTTTAATGCTGTACCACAGCCGAACAGATGGTAGTTTCTTAAAGGTCACTTGCAGTGTGAATGTGAAGCCGTAGCAGTGAACATTTTGTGCTCAGTCACAGTAAAATCCATTGACCTGTCTTGTACTTGGAATAGATCTTTTACAAATGCATGGTTCTGTCACATCAGACACTGGTCATTGGAAAATCCTGGATGCCTGAGGTATGTAGATCATCTAAACATTGGTGCGTTTCATCGTACAGTATCAAAAAATCACCTTTGTGAGTGTTACCACCATTCTCATAAGGAACTGTCAAGCCCAGAGTGGTGGATAAAAGTTCTCTAAAATTCAGATTTTGGCTTAAAAGTGCAAATATTATTATTGGCAGCAAACACTGTGAATTGGTTCCCTTGAGGTGACAGGGTAACTTTGTTCATTTTTGAGAAAATTTCTGCCAGATACCCAAGTTTGAATAACCAGTTTGCCTGTTGGTCATTCTTTCAAGTACGTTTTCTCTTGGAAAATGTATCCAGTTCTGCTCTCAGCTCAGAGAATTGCACCAAAAATTGCTTTTCTGGAAGAAATCAATGTTTTTGGGTTCACGTCTCCAGAGCTTTACATGTTCTTCCCATTTTTCCCATAGAATACTGAAAAGATGTTTATCAAGGGTCAAGATTTAACCCAATACTAATCATAAGATTAGGAACTTTTCCTGTGTCACCCAGGACATCCTTAAGTGAAGTGAAACTCTCTCTTTTTAAACCACGAATGTGTGGCGTTGAATACGGTTGTGAATGCTGCCTTGGTCCGTGCCGCGAGCCAGCACTTCTACTTGCCACCACTTCTGTAGCATGACAGCAAATGCCAACACGGCGACAGAGGTAGATGATGCCCCAGTCTCATTATGAATGCAGTTTGGACCTCACAGGCTGCTTGAAAGGATCCCAGGGAGCCCAGCGGTTGGCTGAGCACCGTGGGCGCTGCAGCCCCGCAGGGAGAGATGCTCGCAGGGAGAGGCCCCCAGGGTGAGCTCACAAGAGGAAAAGTACAAGACGGAGAAAGTGCGCCACGAGTGAACGTCGGCTGGCACTGGGACTGGGGGAGCTGTGCCCGGGGACTTGGGATCCTACAACAGTGGATCTTTCTGCCCGTGTCCTGCTCCTTGGATCCTGGGCATCGTGAGTTGACTGCATGTCCAGGGGCCATTGGGAACGTGAGGTGGAGGGCCCTGACGTGGGCTTTCCCGTCTCGTTGAAAGGATAGAGCCACACTCGGGTCTCATAATGAGGTCGATTGTCCTCAGGTATGACGTGAGGAGTCCAGCCAAAGACTTAAGGGGGAATTCCCTGGTGGTCCAGTGGTTAGGACTTGGCACATTCGCTGCCATGGGCCTGGGTTCAATCCCTGGTCGGGAAACTAAGATCCCACAAGCCACGCAGCGTGGCCAAAAAAAAAAAAAATTTGGTGGGCCATTATTTCTTCCAGTGGTTTCACGGATTGTGTCTTTCTAATGCCGCCTTTGGAGGTGATTTTTGGTTAGGTCACCAAAGGCCAGTCCAGCTGATGGGCTGCTGCTTTACAAAGGACCGCCTTGCGACAGGCCAGCAGGACCTGGGCCTTGGGGCCGAGGAGGAGAGTGCCCGTGGACTTTCTGAGGAAGGAAGCTGCTCGAAGGCTCTGCTGCGGCGCCGGGCAGGGCAGGCCCAGGTCCCAGTCCAGGTGGGCGAGCCCTTCTCTGGCTTCTCGGGGATTGTTCTTGGGCCTTTGCCCGCCTTCTCATTTCACCAACGACATGACGCCAGGGTTGTCGGGGAGCTCTCACCTCTTGAGTTACGGCTTCCATACTTGCCCGCCCTGCAGTCGTACTGTTACTCTCAGATTCATTACTTAGCAGGACAGCCTCTTTGAGTAGAAAAGAACTGTTGCCTTTTATAATTAGTCATTTACGTTTTCTTTCCTTGGGGAAGAATGACTCAATTCTAAGAACTGGTTGCTGGTGTGGAAGGGATGGGAATACTGGGGAAAGTGACGATATTATCTTGGAACTTGCCAGAGAAAAGGCTGGAAATGTGGTGGTGTAGTGACTGGCAGAGAAAGGCCGGGAACGACCAGACCTGTGACTGGGGGCTGGAGGGGACACTGTCTTGCGGGGGGCGGGGTGGTCCCTCAAATACAGCTGCTGTGAGTTAGCCAGGGGGAGAAAAGGGACGACGTATCACAGGGAACCAGAGCCTGCACAGGGAGCCCTTGGAGAAGGTTCTGCTCCTAAAAGGAGAGCGGCCCGAGGCACGCTCAGAAGGTGGCCCAGGATCTTCAGAAGGAGCCAGAACCTCGATCTGTTGCCACCTCTCAACCAAACTCCAAGGAAAGAGAACAGAGGGCCGGTGCGTTGCTTGGGAAGGTGGTGGAGAGGATGCGTACGTGGCCTTGACGTGGCTTTTGTTGTTTGCATCAGGAGTCTCCACCTGGAAAGGGCAGCGGAGCAGCAGGAGGAGGACGCAGAGCCAGACATCGTGCCCAGCCCGCGGGTGGACGGTGGATGGCCGGAGCGCCCGCTCCACGTGGCGCTTTCCCGTTTCACGTCCAGATGCGTCACGCGCGGGGTGGAAGCACCTTCAGAGCTGTGATGTTAGAGCTCCAGTCGATAACAGTGAGGACTCTTGGCAACATTTTAGAAACGTTTATTAAATAGACAAGAATGTGTGGGTTACTGGGCTGAAGCAGAAGATTCATTAAGAGTGAGTTATTGTGCGCCAGTGTAAAAATGAAGATTAAAAAAAATTCAATTTACAGTAGCATTGAAAACAGTGAAATCCATGTCGTTGCCTGGATGAATCGTTCATTCCTCTTAATTACAAAGCAGTGCTCCATCGTGTGACTCTGTCACAGTTTGGTTAAACATCCTCCAGCTGGTGGAAGCCAAGGCTGTTTCCAGTCTTCGGCCGTTAGGAGTGAAGTTTCCGTGAGCACTCATGTAGTCGTCCTCTTGTTGACGTGTATTTCTTGTCTCTTGGGTCAATACGTAGGAGTGGACTTGCTGGGTGATGGCGTAGGGCTATACTTAGTTTTTATGAAAAACATCCAGATCTTCTCCCCGAATTGGTTACGCTATTTCATAAGCCCGTCAGCAGTGAGGTCTGGTTGCTCCACGTCCTCACCAGCGTTGCACAGCCCTGTTTTCATCTCTGCTGGTTAGCAGTTGTGTGTGTGTGTGTGTGTGTGTGCGCGCGCGCGCGCGCATGCGTGTGTATCTATGTATCTGTATTGTTGGGCTGCACTCCACAGGCTTGCAAGGCCTTTACTTGCCCAGCTTTAAGAGTGAAGAAAGAGCCTGGAGTCAGCAACAGAGACATCAGCGGTTTAATGGACGGGGGAGCTTAGCTCCTGGAGCAATGCCTCACCACGTGCGGCGGGCGGTGGGCAGGACATAGCAGCTGTCTTCACTCCCGGGAGAAGGGGCCGTTGCCAGTTTTAGGGGGAATTGACCTCAGGTGGGCTTGTCAGTTACCAGGGAAACCAGCAGAGAGGCATGCCCCTCATGGCCCCTTTGATAAGAACAGTCACTAGCTGGGGCCTGGGGCAAGTATGAAGGAAGGTCAGTCACATGAGCAGGTGTAGGTGAAGCAGGCGCTGGTCCAGCAGGGATGTACAGAGAGCAAGAGAACAGCCATCCTGAGTGGCCTGACCATACGGTGTCTAGATATCTATATCTGTATAGCTATATCCATATCGAGAGAGGGAACGAGAATATTTTTTCCCAAGTTTGTGGCTTGTCAATTTACACTTTAAAAAAAAAATTTATTTATTTATTTATTTATTTATTTATTTTTGGCTGCATTGGGTCTTCGTTGCTGCACGCAGGCTTTCTCTAGTTGTGGCGAGCGGGGACTACTCTTCGTTGTGGTGCGCGGGCTTCTCATTGCAGTGGCTTCTCTTGTTGCGGAGCACAGGCTCTAGGCGTGTGGGCTTCAGTAGTTGTGGCACGTGGGCTCAGTAGTTGTGGCTCGCGGGCTCTAGAGCGCAGGCTCAGTAGTTGTGGCGCATGGGCTTAGTTGCTCCGCGGAATGTGGGATCTTCCCGGACAAGGGCTAGAACCTGCGTCCCCTGTGTTGGCAGACGGACTCTTAACCACTGCGCCACCAAGGAAGTCCCTCAATTTACTTTTAAAAAATGTCTTCTGCTGAGCAGAAAATTTTAATTTTGATGAATTCTAATTTATTATTTTTTGTGGTAATGGTTGTCTGTGTCCTAATCAAAAAGCCTTTTCCTACACCCAGCATACCAGGGTATTCTCCTATGTTTTTCTTCTAGAAACTATAATTTTAGTTTTTACTTTTAGGTCTGTCATCTAGCTTGACTTAATTTTTCTGTATGGTGTGAGGAAGGCCCCATGGTTCTTTTTTAAAATATAGATTTCCTAGTTAACACAGCACCATTTGTTGAAAACAGTTTTGTTATGTTTCCAGAGTAGATTGCTTTGGCACCTTTTCTGAAAATCAAATAACTGTATACATGTGTGTCCATTTCTGGACACTCTATCATGTTCCATTAATCTATTAATGGGTTGTTATACCAGTACGTACTGTCTTCACTACTGTAGCTTTTCTTGGAGTTCGGTAAAGTCCTCCAAGTGTGTTCTTTTTTAAAAAAAAATTATCTTGAGTATTTTTGGTCCTTTGCATTTTTATATAAAGTTTATCATTAGCCATTTCCTACCAAAAAAGCCTTACGGCCTGGGATTTAGAATGGAATTATAGGGCTTCCCTGGTGGCTCAGTGGTTGAGAATCTGCCTGCTAATGCAGGGGACACGGGTTCGAGCCCTGGTCTGGGAAGATCCCACATGCCGCGGAGCAACTGGGCCTGTGAGCCACAATTACTGAGCCTGTGCGTATGGAGCCTGTGCTCCGCAACAAGAGAGCCCACGATAGTGAGAGGCCCACGCACCGCGATGAAGAGTGGCCCCCGCTTGCCGCAACTAGAGAAAGCCCTCTCACAGAAACGAAGACCCAACACAGCCATAAATAAATAAAAATAAATAAATAAATAAAAAAGAAAGGCAAGTAGCTTTAAAAAAAAAAAAAAAGAATGGAATTATATTTTGAATCTATGTGTCAGTTGTCCCAGAATTAACAGTATTAACAGTGTTAATTTATTCTAATCTGTAAGCATGGTATAGTTTTAAATTTATTTAAATGTTCTTTAACTTACCCTAATAAACATTTTGTAGTTTTCAGTGTATGGGTTTTGCTCATCTTTTGTTAAATTTATTTCTAGATTTTTTTTTTTTTTTGATGCTCCTTTAAATGGTATAGCTTTCTTGGTAAATTTTGTTTTTTTGATTTTTACTGATAGTTTGTACAAATACAATTGAGTTTTGTAAACTGACAGTTTTTCAGTTCCTATTGTTGTGTAACAAATTACTCCAAAACTTCCTGACTTAGAACAACTGTTTTATCATTCTCACAGATCCTGTTGGTCAGGATTTCAGTCAGGACACACCACGAATCTCTGTCTGTGCACCACGGTGTCTGGCACCTTGGTGAGACGGCTTGAAATCTGGCACAAGTTGATGCCTAGGGACTGGAATCATCTGCAATCTCACTCTTTTACGTGTGTGGTGCCTGGGCTTGGACGACTCTAAGACTGAGACTGTAGATTGAGCTGCCCACACATGGCCTCTCCATGTGGCTTAACATCCTCATGGCACAGTGGCCTTAGGAAAGTCAGACTTCTGACATAATGGTTCAAGGCTCCCAGTAAGACTTCCAGAAAGCAAGTTGTTAGTTGCATTTTTTCATGACTGAACCTCAGAAGTCGCATAATATCACTTCCACTCTACTCTTTTGGGTAAAGAAGTCATAAGCCTACTTTAAAGAGAGGGAAATTAGACTCCATCTCTTGATGCAGGAGTGCCCTGGTCACATAAAAGAATATATGGGATAAGAGATATTGTTGTGGAAAATATATGCCACACCTCGTTTCTTGTAATCTTGCTAAATTCACTTATTAGTTTTAGGAGCTTTTGGGTAGATGCTTTAGGATTTTCTATGTGCATAATCATGTCACCTACAAATAAACAAAATTTTACTTCTTTCTAGGTAATATGTGTGGCTTTTATTTCCTCTTCTTGCCTTATTGCATTGTCAAGGACCTCAAGTACAATGTTGAACGGAAGTGATGAGAGCAGACATTTTTACCTCCTTCCAGGTATTGGTGGAGAGGGTGAAACATTTAGGTGCTCACCATTAACTTTGATGTTAGCTGTTGACTTTTCGTAGATGCCCTTTATCAGGGTGGTTTTGACAGTGCAAATTCCACAGACAAGGAGTCTGTATTTTTAATAAACATTCTGCCTTATTTTGGTAGGTCTTTTTCTTTACATTTGAGGAATACCAGTATATAAAGGGCAAAGAGATTGAGGATAGAATTTGTAAGACTTGGTGGAAGAAGAGCTGGAAGACAGATCATAGTTTGCTGAGACTTTTAAATAATTATGAATCAGTATTTTGCCAAATGCTTTTTCTTGTGTTGAGATGGATGGTCATATGATTTTTCTGACTTACTCTATTAATGTACTGAAGGACATTGATTAATTTTTAATGTTAAGCCAGCTTGCATTCCTGAGATAAGTCCCACTTTGTCGTGAGATGTTAGTCTTTTTATATGTTTCAGGATTCTCTTTGATATTTTATTTTATTGTATTGTATGTAATATATTTTAAAAGAGTTTTATATCTCTGTTCATGAGGAATACAATTGACCCTTGAACAACACAGGTTTGAACTGTGCAGGTCCACTTACACGTGCTTTTTTTTTTCCTCAATTAAATACGGGTAGTACTGCATGATCCAGGGTTTGCTGAATCCACAGATATAGCACTGCAGATACAGAGGGCTGACTATGCGACTTGAGCATCTATGGATTTTGGTATCCATGGGGGCTCTTGGAACCAACCCCCTTTGTATACCAAGGGATGACAGTATTGTCTTCCATTTTCTTTTCTTCTGTGTATTCTCTTTTTCTGTTTTGGCATTAGGGAAATGGTGATTTCATAAAATGCTCCTGTGATTTCTGAAAGAGTTTGTGCAAGATTGGTATTGTGTTTTTCTTAAATACTTGATAGAATTCAACAGTGAAGCCATCTTGGCCTGGAACTTTCTTTGTGGGAAAGTTTTAAGTACAAATTCAGTTTCTGCTCTGGGTAGGGCTCCAGATTTTCTATTTCTTTTCTTGTCAGTTTTGATAATTTGTGTATTTTAAAGAATTTGGTCATTTTAAACAATTGTAATTTATTGACATACTGTTGTTTACAATATTCCCTAATTCTTTTAATGTCTGTAAGAACTAAAGTGATGTCTTCAATTCCTAAAATTGGTAGTTAAACTAATTGATATGTGTCTTGAGATCTGTCACATAGTCTATCTTGATGAATGTTTCATGTGTCCTTGAGAAGAATGTGTGTTCTGCTTTGTTGGGGAAGTTTCTGTAAATATCAGTTAGGTCATGTTGGTTGATATGTAGTGTTTTTCCTGTGTTCTCTACCCTTACTGATTTTCCATCTGCTTTTTCTATCAACTGCTGAGTGAGGACTTCTGGAATTTCCAACTATAATGGTTGATTTGTCTCTTCTTTTAGTTTTGTGAGGTTTTGCTTCATGTTGTTTGAATCTTGGTTATTAGATACACACACATGTAAGATGATTGTTTTATTGATGAATTTATATGCTTATTGTTATGAAATATTCCTCTATTTCTGGTTATATCCCCTGTCCTCGATTCCAGTTCCTCTGATATTAATATAGCCGTTCCATCTTCCTTATGATTAGTATTTCCTTGGTATGTCTTTTCCATCCCTTTGCTTTTAATCTGTTTGTGTCTTCTTATTTAAAGTACTTTTCTTGTAGACAGCTTATAGTTGGATTTTGCTTTCCTACCCTTTTAGTGTGTGTTTAGTTCATTTACATTCAGTAATTATTTATATGGCTGGGGTTTACACTGCCATTTTGCTATTTATTTTCTATTCATTTCATCTTATTTCCTCCCTTTTTCCTCCCTTCTTTTGCATGCATTGGGTACTTTTTAAATTAATGGACCCTGTCTTTTAGGGCAGTTTCAGGTTTACAGAAATATTGAGCAGGAAGTACAGAGAGTTTGATATACTCTGTTGCCACCTCTTCACACACACAAGGTTTCTCCTGTTATTGACATCTTGTGTTCGTGTGGTGCCTTTGTTACAGTTGATGAGCCAATATCCATATGTCATTATTAACTAAAGTCCATAGTTGACATTGGGGTTCCCTCTCTGTGCTGTACATTCTGTGGGTTTGGACAAATGTATAATGACATGTATCCACCATTATGGTATCACACAGAGTAGTTTCACTGCCCTAAAAATCCTCTGTGCTCCACCTGTTCATCCCTCCCTCTCCCTGAACCCTTGACAACCACTGGTCTTTTCACTGTCTCCATGGTTTTGCCTCTTCCAGAATGTCATTTCCGTGGAACCACACAGTGTGTAGTCTTTTCAGATCGGCTCTTTTCACTCAGGGAGACTTTCTTATTATTCTTGTTAGTTTTCACTCTGGCTTATGGGCCATCTCTCCTCTCCCCACCTTTCTTTCAGTTAGTGGTTACTTTTTATAGCACGTATTTATAACTTACCTAGACTCCCTTCAAATACTGTTGATCTTGGTGAGACAGCAGTGAGTGGTGGCTTGAAGCGAGATCTTAGTTCCCTGCCCAGGAAGTGAACCTGGGGAGCCTGGGTGAAAACCAGGAACCCCAGCCACTAGACCAGCTAGGGCTAGAGGCTAGAAGCAAAGCTGCCGTGGCGTTTGCCCCCGTTGAAAAATGCATTTCTCACGGAGGCAAAAACTGTAAAAACAGGTACAAAGTTAATTATTAGAGACACAGCACAACAAGTGGGAGAGCACACAGAGAAACAGTTGCTTAGTTAAGACAGAAGCAGGGCAGAGATGCACACGGGGAGAGAAAGGGTGTGGGCGTCCCCCCATAATGAGGAGGAGCCCAATAAAGAGGCGGTGAAGTCATTCATATAGGGCAGTTCTTCCGGGTTTTTGTTTACCTTTGGCCAATCATCTGGTTTCTTCTTCCACACGTGACCTGCCGTAGGCCCCTCCCCAGCATGCGTGCGCAACTTTTTTCCAAGATGGGGTTTCAGCCCAGAGGCCTGTGGGACGGCCTTAGCATCACCTGTTATGGGGTGGTGCCCCCTCCTTTTTGACCCCCAAAGGAGGCTTACTGCGCGTGTGCAATCGGGGAGGTTTCCTTGACCTCAGGAATGGTCATCTTATCTCTTTACTCCGGCAGACCTCAGCTCCTGCTATTAACTTTGGCCTTGGAGTGTCTGGGGAAACAAAGCTCCAATTTACTCCGCTTGTCAGACTCCAGCTGTCCAGCCCAGGGGCCCATCTACCTCTACCTCACTGGTACACCACCTTCTGCTGCTGGCAGGCCCGTGTCTGAACGCAGGCATTCAGCATTTCCCGTTTCCCCCGCGGTTTACAGGAGGAGCACTGGCCGCTCTGCCAGGGCTGGGGGAGCCTTCAGCCTTCACCACGTCCCATGTCCGATGTCACCGGGGAAGCTGGGGAAGGGGTGGGTCGGTGGGCGGGTGGGCTCACCTTTGGTGTGGACGCTGTCTGGGCTCCTTGAGAGATAACAACTCATTTCACACCTCCAGCGCCTTGGGAAGGAGCCGTTCCTCATCATTTTACAGATGAGGAAAGAGAAGATCAGAGAAACTCGGCTCGCGGGTGGGAAAAGAGTTGGCTTGATAGATTTTTACAATGCTCTTCCATCTGCGAAACATGCCACGGAGCTCTGTCCTTGTCCTCGTCCTTCTCCCCTCTTCCCAGAGACCGTGGCGAAGACGTGGAGGGTGTGAGTTTACCCACTGCCTCTCAGCTTGGAAGGACAGCTAATGTGATCGATGACACGATCAAGGTGCAGAATGAGTTCCACTGACTGCAGTTCCGGCTGAGAGCCAATCAAACAAACGAGCTCACAGGAATAAGTGAGAAGCCCTACGTTCAAGTTCACAAAACCAAGCAGTACAGTTCGTTGAATGCAGCCTGGACAGCCTGGGTTGACTGCGTCGCCAGTGGGATGCTCTCATGGCTCTCGTGCCCAGATTCTGGCTTTGGTCTTGTAGCTGACCTCTCGCATCCTCGCTGGCCCCTTCTGTTACGCCCCACCTTGCGGCCAGAGTCATCTTTTCCAAATGCAAATCTCGTAACCGTGGTGGCTCCCCATTTCCGTGTCAGTAGCTTCCTTCTGTAGCTTTGCTGGGGTCTCACCCTTCGCTCCCCCGTGGCCTTCCAGCCTCCGAATGGTCTTCTCCCGTCAGCCCCAGCTTCCTTGCGGCCCCTCCCGCCGCACTGGCCTTCATTCACGCCTGGAGTGTGCCTAGCTTCCTTCTCCCTGCGTCTAGGCCCGGGCCTCACGTCCTCTGCACGCAGAGGTCAGGTCAGGTCCTCAGGTCAGGCCCCCGTTCTGTGCCGTGACGGCTGTGCTCCCCAGGGCACAGCGAGCCCCCATGCGCATTTGCGTGGCCTGCGTGATGAACGTTTGCTTAACGACCAGACCGTCATCTCTGGACAGAAGGCCCGTGCTGTTCTCCTGCCCAGCTGTGTTGGGAGGCCTAGGACTGCCCCCGGGCCCCGTGACTCCCAGCATGTAGCTGTGCTCCCGGCCGTGATTCCTCCCAGCGCGGTCGTGTGAGGCGGCAGCGGCCAAGGGAGAAGGCCCAGGGGGACCCAGGCGCCAGCTGCCCGGAGTCCTGCCCTGGTGGAGTCGCAGGAGACGCCTAACTCCCCAGCGACGAGTTGGCACCGTCTGCCAGGAGCTCGGTAGAGGCTCTGCGCCCGGGGTCTGTACCGAGGCTCTTCACATAGGTACCTCTGCCTGGCACAGACCGGCAGGAAAGCAGGAGCTCGGCGTAAACCACAGCGCTCAGCTGAGGCCAGCGAGCCATTCCTGCTGGTGCGGGAGAGGTGGGAAAACCCGAAATCCCCGGTCCCAGGCGCTGGCTGAGGGAGGGCCGACCTGGCAAACCGGCCTGTCTCAGGATGGCGGTCTCCGGCCTGCTTTTCCGCACCGTCTCTGCTCCGGCCTCGGGGTATTGTCTCACGCACGAGGCACGCAGGCAGTGTTCACTGCACAGAGGGAAGAGCTCCCGGTCTGCTGTGGTTCTGCTGATGCATCAGTTGCATGGATTGGGTCATCAGGGTGCCTGAAATGGGGCCTCGTACCGCTGAGTTGTTCCAGACGCAGGTCCAGGGCAGGTGAGGGAGGCCAGTGTGGTTTGAGCCTAAGAAGGCAGCTTTCTCGGAGTGAGACTGGCCAGGAAAGGGGTGTGGGACTTGCTGAGGGCTTGCATCTCTGGTCTGGGGGCACAGCCCCTTGTCAGAGGTAAGAGGGAGTCTCAGTTCTCTGGGAGCTGGGAGTTTTAATAGGCAGGTGCTGGGGTCCTTCCGGCTAAGCCGATATGAGTGTATCTTCCAGCTCTTCTCTGAAATGCTCCTTCAGAAGAGTTGATTCTGCTTGTCAGCTGAAGAGCGCGGAAAATGCTGTTCGGTATTGCTGGAGGGTGAGGCGGGAACAGCAGCATGTGCGAGGCAAGCCTGGTGTGCATTTTTTGATTTTTTTCTGTGAAAAGGTAAGCAGAAAGGTAAAGTCCGTCTGCTACGGACTTCACTTTCTGTAAAACATTTCCCAGAAGGTCGTTGTATTCTTCAGACCTTCCTTCCTTCCCTCTGACCCGTAAGTTTTACATATTCTATCGTTTCTTAAAGACACAAAATCAAATCTCAGTTTGAAAGGATAAGCATGTTTACTTTTCATGGAGTATTGTTAATATTATGACTGTTACTATTTCTGTAAATATACCACATTCTTATTTACTTCCTATTTTGCCTGCCTAGTCATACATCTATTCAGCAGATGTTTTCTGTGCCAGATGTGTTACTGGCGCGGGTTTGGATGGCATGCTGGGGCGGCGCCCCTGCCTGAAGTGGGCAGAACCCACGGTCTCATCAGGGGCGCTGGTGGAGCCCTGCTGGGCAGCCTGAGTGCCAAGTGCCTCTCCTGAGGCCACAGAACATTCTTTTCCCCTCACACCTTCCATCTCAGCCTCTGGCTCTGGAATGTCCTTGGTGTGCCCTTCAAAGGCTTCCTGGCTGCTAAGCGGGGCCGTCCTCAGCCGACCACGCTGTGCCCCTTCTGAAGGCTGGTCTTCTCTGCCCCCCGCTCCCTGCCTAAATCCAGATGCCAAGGCCACACCTGTCAATCTTCTCAGGTCCTTTCACAATACAGATTTTTTTTTTTATACTCTCGGGTGTCATTCTTTTCTTATTATTTGGATTTTCAAGAGAACTCATCTCCCCTATCTGGGTTTTGAACAAACTGAGAAATAAAATAGTGGCAGATGGTCAAAGAATAACTTTTATTTCTTTTAAATGAGAAGCTTGAAATCCTGTCTTAGTGTGAGAGCCAAATAACCTGGCTGACTGAATCCCAGGATCATTCAGGCTGACCCACCCTGTCAGAGCCAGTGCTGGGCCTGGGCAGGACCCCCTCACGTGCATCAGAGCTGTACCAGGAAGCAGCCTTCTGGGGGTTAGGGGGAGCAGTCTTCTTGGGGGAGCAGCCTTCCCGGGGTGGGAGCAGCCTTCCTGGGGGAGCAGACTTCCTGGAGGAGCAGCCTCCCTAGGGAAGCAACCTTCCCAGAGGGAGCAGCCTTCCCAGGGGGAGCAGGCTTCCTGGGGTGGGAGCAGCCTTCCCAGGGGGAGCAGCCTCCCTAGGGGAGCAACCTTCCCAGGGGGAGCAACCTTCCCAGGGGGAGCAGCCTTCCTGGGGTGGGAGCAGCCTTCCCTGGGGGAGCAGCCTCCCTAGGGAAGCAACCTTCCCAGGGGGAGCAACCTTCCCAGGGGGAGCAGCCTTCCTGGGGTGGGAGCAGCCTTCCCTGGGGGAGCAGCCTCCCTAGGGAAGCAATCTTCCCAGGGGGAGCAACCTTCCCAGAGGGAGCAGCCTTCCCAGGGGGAGCAGCCTCCCCAGGGGGAGCAACCTTCCCTGGGGGAGCAGCCTTCCTGGGGTGGGAGCAGCCTTCCTGGGGTGGGAGCAGCCTTCCCTGGGGGAGCAGCCTTCCCCAGGGGAGCGGTTTTCTTGGGGGAGCAACCTTCCTGGGGGGAGCAGCCTTCCAAAGGGGAGCAACCTTCCCAAGGGGAGCAGCCTTCCCTGGGGGAGCAGCTTTCTTGGGGGAACAGTCTTTCTGTGGGGAGCAGCCTTCCCCCGGGGGAGCAGCCTTCCTGGGGGATCAGCCGATTCTGAGAGCTGGAAGGAGGGCTGAACCTACTGGCTGTTTAGTCTCCCAGGCTTAGCAGTTGAAGTTGCCTTCTTGGGGTGAGTATTTCTGGGGATGGAGATAGTGCAGGAGAGGCACCAACTGAGTTCCCTCCACTGGGAAGCAGACCCCGGGTTTGAGAGTGCTTCCTTCAGCTGGCTGTTTGCGTAACCATTAGGTCCCTTCTCGGCCAGGGGTGTGGCCCGCCTTGGAGCCCACAGCCCATCGGGACAGGCCAGCCCCCAGTGGAACCCCCGCTCCTTTGAGGATTCTCTTGGGACGCCGGGGAGAGGGCATTAGAGCCTGGTCCTGATGGCTCTGAAACGTGTCAGAATTGAACATTAATTCGATAACCTGCAAGGCCTCTACCTAAGGCTGCAAAACCACTCTTAGTTTATTTCTCATCCTTAATTATGTCCTGCTTGACTGTTCCACCTGGCTCATCAGAAATTCCACCATGAGGTGAAATGCCAGTGTATAAGCTTCCAACTACACAGCATGCCCCGAATTTGAGTATAAATCTCCTTGTGTTACCCAGTTTCAGAGAGAAATTGTCTTAAAGACCAACCCTTGTAAGTTCAAGTCCAAAGCCAGAATTTCCGTTGCCCATTAATGTCTAAGTCTGTGAAAGCTCACGGCTTGTGCTTACCTTGTGGTGCTGCCCTGTCTCGGCCGGAGGGGCGCCCGGTGTCTCACCGGGACACGCACGGGCCTTTCAGGGCCCAGAGGTCCTGTCCATTGAGCGCCAGTCTGTGAAAGCCCTCGCGTCACAAGACTTCAAAGTGTGGCAAAACCCACGAGCTTGTCGCCGTGTCTAGAGGACACATCACGCCGGGCCCCTGTGGCAGCCGCCCCGGGAGCACCGTCCCCCTGCGCAGAGCAGGGCGCATGTGGGGCCTCAGCGTTGCTCTGGGTCGGGGCACCGCACGGAGCTGTCCTCGGTTTTGCCCTCGCGGGGATGTGACAGTTGGATCCAGAGGCTGTCGCTTGAAATCGACTTGGGGGAAACCTCAGCAAGAAGTTAGGTGTGAGTCTGCTCGTTTTCTGTTTCTGCGGGAAGGAGGTCCTTGTCGCCTTGTAGGAGTTTTAAGTTCTGTGTCATCGTGCTGCCACTCCTGCTCTAGCAGGAGGGGTGTGTGTGCGTGTGTGCGCACGCGTGTTAAACCCAGAGAGCGCCGACCGTGCCGGGATCGGAGCCCCCCACGTCTGACTGCTCAGCCTTAGGCGCTGCTGCTGGTGTGAAGGTCCTCCTCTCCCCCATGCTGTGTCGTTGGAGACCCCCTCGCAGGTCCTGGGGCGGGTGGCACCGGGAGTGCTGTTCCCACGTCCCTGGGGCCTCCCCCGTGCCTCCCTGAGGACAAGCCATCCTCTCCCAACACCGGCCCAGCAGGAGCTCCCCTGAACCGCCGGGGCCCGAGGCCCCACGCGCTCACTCGAGTTCAAGGACCCGCAGGCGCAGCGCGTCGTGGCTTGAAACAACACACGTTTGTTACCTCATCGTCCTGGAGGCCAGAAGGCTGCCATGCACCTGGGGTGCTGGATCAAGGTGTAGATCAAGGCGTGGGCAGGGCTGCGTCCCTTCTGGGGCTTCAGGGAATAATTCGCTCCTTGGTCTCTTTCGAGCCTGTGTTGCTTGGGTGGTGGCGCCTTTGCCCGCCTTCCATGTCCGCGGTGGCGAGTCAAGCGTCCTCGCAGCTCTGACTCTGACTCTCCTGTCTCCTCCTCCACCTTCAAGGGCCCCGGGTCACACTGGGCCCACCTGGGCCATCCAGGATGCTTTCCCGGGTTCAGTCCCTTGCTTAGCAATCTTTGTCCCCCTTGCCTGGCTCCAGGAATGTGCCCTGGACATCTCACATGCATCTTACATCTTACCTGCAGTGTAAGTGCATCACTGCAGGAGTCCAGTTGAAACCCTCATTCTGCAAATGGTCCCTGAGCGCCGGCAGAGGCTCCTGAGGGCAGTTCTGTGGGGATGCCCTGGGGCGGGACACAGAGGGCGCCACCTTCTCCTCCGGCTGGTTTGTGTTCTCAGGTGATGGCAGTGGGCACCCGGCCTCCTGTCCCTGAGCCTTCATGCACCTGCCACTCACAGTGCTTCCGGAAGCCTCAGAGCAGCCCTACACGTCGGCACTGTCATTCTCACTTTACAGATAATGAAACTGCAGCCCAGAGGGGTGGTGTTACTTGCCAGCGTCACACAGCATCTACGTGATAGAGCTGGGCTCTCGTTCCAGGTCTGCCTGACTGGAGACCCCCCTCCCCCCGCCCAGTGCCCACACTGGTTTTCCTGTCTTAGTTTATGAACTTCTTCACCTGAGTTCACTGAGACTGAAGTCCCATGTTCACTCTGCGCTCACGCAGTGACCACGTCCTTGGCCCTGGGACGGCCGGCGTGACGCTGGTACTGCCAGGTCGCTGTTACAGGTCGGCCCCCCTGCAGCGCTGAGGGCTTTGCCCCTGTGCCAGTCAGAGCAACTTCCGGCCGGCTCTGGCCCTCAGTGGGCTGTCTGTTCAATTTAAATGTAAATGTCTGCATTTACATATAGACACGCCCCATTAAACGTTCCTGAGATTGGTGTGTTCCCCTGTGACATCAGGGGGTGTCGGACTTCACCTTCTGGTTCGTGCTGCACACTGGTGGTGTAACGCAGCCTAATGCCTTGTGCGTTGATCACTTTGTGAATCTGTTATGTTGTGAAACTGTTCACCTTTGTTCCCGCTGCCTTTTTCCCCTTTGGAAAGCGGGTTTTATTTTCCATGCATATGATATTCGTTGTTATTTTTCCCTTAGGACAACTACACGTTTGCTCAACCTGGGATTCAAATGAAAGTGAAAATCTTGGAAGAACTCGTGAGCCGGATCAATGGTAAGCCAGCTTCCTGGGCTCCCCTTTCCCTGCGGGGCGGGGGAGAAGGTGGTGGAAGGCTCAGGACTCGCCGGCCATCAGCTGACAGGATGCCGTCCTCGCCCAGCCCGTGGCCCCTGGCTTGTGCCTTCCACGCATCCTTCTGAGGCCACCCGCCGCTAGAGCAGGAGCCGCTGCCATTCCTTTTACGAAGGCGATATAATCAGAATTCAGTGCCGTCACTTTGCAGGAAGTAATGAGTGCGTCCTAGAAGCAGGCAGCTCTTACTCCTTATTAAGCCTGGTGATTGTCATAATCTGGGTGACAGCCGGGTTGTTTATGGCCGTCCTCTGGCACACTGTTCCTGCCTCTGCACACATTTTGCTATCAAGGATGCTGGCATAATTTCTCCACGGAATCCAATTAATTACCGAGTCTGAAAATAGCATCTTTAATATTACAGAAAAATTATAGTATGTGCTCGGCCATTTTAGATTATGCTTTCATGTTTAAGTGGGGGCTTTGAAATACTTTCTCCCCTCATCCTTAAAATAATTCCCCCTATGATGTGCTGACTGTCATATTGCAATAGCAGAGTTTAATTAAAGTTGAGAGATAATGCTGCCCATTTCAAGCATACTCTCCTGATAGTTTGTTAAATTAATGAACAGAGCATTAACAGAGGGATACCAAGCAGACCTGGGCATGGATTTGTGACACCAGCTGGCTGGTCAGTGGTGATGTGCAGAGAAGACACAGGCTGTGCCATCAGGAGCCCTGTGTGAGCTTGGTGGGTGACTTCACTGAACCTGCAGAGAAATCGTACTTTGCTTAAAACGTAGACACGCCGCCCGTGTTCCAGGGCTGCCTTCCAAGGACAGGCATATCCCGGCGTCTCTTCCCCTTGCTGTACCTTCAGCAGTAGAAAGTATATCGGTAATCATCTTCCCAAGAAAGGCACTTGGTTTGGGAAATGATGGAATGACATTATAAAATGGAATCATACAAATTATCAACTCCATTCTGTTCCTTGATTGAACCTGATTTTCAGTTGTATCTAATGGTTATTACCTAATTTCCATATTATGAAGTTCTACACAGTTCTTCCACTAACACTTTGATTCAGTATATTTAGTTGCTTTGCAGCTACCTATTCAAAGTACTGTTTTTGGCTTATGTAACTGCATTTATGTACATTTATGCTTAACTTCATGGTGAGATCTTTGTTGGACGCTCTTGGGTTTTTTCCCTGCTAGCAGTTTCACACCTTTCCCCCAGCCTCGTTTTGTTCTTTGAAATACGATTTGCAGGAGCTGTGAATTACACTTCCTTAGCAGTTCTTCTTTTCCTCCTGTGTCTCTTAGAAGGCAGATTTTGTATTTTTGTGGAGGTTGGAAAGTTGCGGTTGGTGCTTATTTGTTCCAGGGTTGCAGTCTGGGAAATAGTTGAGTTGATTTTCTCTGGTGCTGTGGTTTAGAAGAAGCACATCACAGGTTTGCTGGATGATGGTTTAAAAGAACAGCAGAAGCAACCACAGGAATCCCAACCGGATCTGGGCTTTTCAGTAAATCCCGTTTGGCCCCGAGACTGGGGACAGAGTAATGGGTGAGGCATAGAGAGAAGTTCAGAGGTAAGAGCGGGTGCTCTCAGCATTTCTGTTAAATCAGTTTGTTCCCTACTTATGAAACAATTTTTGTACATAAGATTAACAGTTCATGCCAATCATTGAGTAATTTACTGCTTCAATAATAAATATACGTTAACACACCATGGGCTGATAGAATTTCAACGTACAGAGTACTGGAGGAGATTTTCACTCCAGATTACACCTGGAATGTTTACACATATTTGAAAGTGAGATTTCACATTTTTGCCGTGTATCCGAGTGACACACCTTGTACCTTTATTGTCCTTATGTCTGTTACATCTGATGTCAATCTTTGAGGTTGCACGATCCCTAGTTGCCCCCAAGTTCAGCCCTTGGGCTCTTCGAGAGGCTGCAGTCAGAGCCCCTGTGACTGAATCCGGGGGCTGGGCCCCCTGTGGGGCAGCCTCACCTTGGAGTCTATGCTCATGCATCTTTTGTGACATAAGATAATGTAAATGGAATATTTTTGCTATCTTTTTTATTTTTTTTATTTTTAGCTGTGTTGGGTCTTCGTTTCTGTGCGAGGGCTTTCTCTAGTTGCGGCGAGCGGGGGCCACTCTTCATCGCGGTGCACGGGCCTCTCACTATCGCGGCCTCTCTTGTTGTGGAGCACAGGCTCCAGATGCGCCGGCTCAGTAGTTGTGGCTCATGGGCCCAGTTGCTCCGCCGCACGTGGGATCTTCCCAGACCAGGGCTCGAACCCGCGTCCCCTGCATCGGCAGGCAGACTCTCAACCACTGCGCCACCAGGGAAGCCCAGAATATTTTTGCTATCTTTTGATTGAAAACACCGTGAGAACCTGTTTCAGTTTTTTTTTTTTAATAGATCCTTATTGGAGTATAATTGCTTCATGATACTGTGTTAGTTGATGTTACACAACAAAGCAAATCAGCCATATGCATACACATGTCCCCATATCCCCTCCCTCTTGAGCCTCCCTCCCATCCTCACTATCCCACCCCTCTAGGTCATCACAAAGCACTGAGCCGATCTCCCTGTGCTATGCTGCTGCTTCCCACCAGCCAACTGTTTTACATTCGGTAGTGTATATATGTCGATGCTAGTCTCACTTTGCCCCAGCTTCGCCCTCCCACCCCATGTCCTCAAGTCCATTTTCTATGTCTACCTCTTTATTCCTGCCCTGCAACTAGGTTCATCAGTACCAATTTTTTTTTTTTTTTTTTTTTTAGATTCCATATATATGTGTTAGCATACGGTATTTGTTTTTCTCTTTCTGACTTACTTCACTCTGTATGACAGACTCTAGGTCCATCCACCTCACTACAAGTAACTCAATTTCATTTCTTTTTATGGCTGAGTAATATTCCATTGTATATATGTGCCACATCTTGTTTCTCCGTTCATCTGTCGATGGACACTTAGGTTGCTTCCATGTCCTGGCTATTGTAAATAGTACTGCAGTGAACATTGTGGTACATGACTCTTTTTGAATTATGGTTTTCTCAGGGTATTTGCCCAGTAGTGGGATTGCTGTGTCATATGGTAGTACTATTTTTCATTTTTCAAGGAACCTCCATACTGTTTTCCATAGTGGTTGTATCAGTTTACATTCCCACCAACAGTGCAGGAGGGTTCCCTTTTCTCCACACCCTTTCCAGCATTTATTGTTTCTAGATTTTTTGATAATGGCCATTCTGACTGGCGTGAGGTGATACCTCATTGTAGTTTTGATTTGCATTTCTCTAATCATTAGTGATGTTGAGCAGCTTTTCATGTGCCTCTTGGCCATCTGTATGTCTTCCTTGGTGAAATGTCTATTTAGGTCTTCCACCCATTTTTTAATTGGATTGTTTGTTTTTTTTGATATTGAGCTCCATGAGCTGTTTGTATATTTCGGAGATTAACCCTTTGTTGTTTCATCTGCAAATATTTTCTCCCATTCTGAGGGTTGTCTTTTCATCTTGTTTATGGTTTCCTTTGCTGTGCAAAAGCTTTTAAGTTTAATTAAGTCCCATTTGTTTATTTTTGTTTTTATTTCCGTTACTCTAGGAGGTGGGTCAAAAAAGATCTTGCTGTGGTTTGTGTCAAAGGGCGTTTTTCCTATGTTTTCCTCTAAGAGTTTTATAGTGTTTGGTCTTACATTTAAGTCTTTAATCCGTTTGGAGTTTATTTTTGTGTATGGTGTTAGGTAGTGTTCTAATTTCATTCTTTTACATGTAGCTGTCTAGATTTCCCAGCACCACTTATTGAAGAGGCTGTCTTTTCTCCATTGTATGTTCTTGCTTCCTTTGTTGTAAATTAGGTGCCCGTATGTGCACGGGTTTATCTCTGGGCATTCTATCCTGTACCATTAATCTATATTTCTGTTTTTGTGCCAGTACATACTGTCTTGATTACTGTAGCTTTGTGGTATAGTTTGAAGTCAGGGAGCCTGATTCCTCCAGCTCTGTTTTTCTTTCTCAAGATTGCTTTGGCTATTCGGGGTCTTTTGTGTTTCCATACGAATTGTAAAAGTTTTTGTTCTAATTCTGTGAAGAATGCCATTGGGAGTTTGATAGGGATTGCACTGAACCTGTAGATTGCTTTGGGTAGTATAGTCGTTTTCACAATATTGATTCTTCCAATCCAAGAATATGGTATATTTCTCCATCTGTTTGTGTCATCTTTGATTTCTTTCTTCAGTGTTTTATAGTTTTCTGAGTACAAGTCTTTCTCCTCGTTAGGCAGGTTTATTCCTAGCTATTTTATTCTTTTTGTTGCAGTGGTAAATAGGAGTGTTTCCTTAATTTCTCTTTCTGATTTCTTGTTGTTGGTGTACAGGAATGCCAGAGATTTCTGTGCATTAATTTTGTGTCCTGCAACCTTACCAAATTCATTGATTAGTTCTAATAGTTTTCTGGTGGCATCTTTAGGATTTTCTATATATAGTATCATGTCATTGGCAAACAGTGACAGTTTTACTTCCTCTTTTCCAATTTGTATTCCTTTTATTTCTTTTTCTTCTCTGATTGCTGTGGCTAGGACTTCCAAAACTATGTTGAATAATAGTGACAAGAGTGGACATCCTTGTCTTGTTCTTGATCTTAGAGGAAACGCTTTCAGTTTTTCACCATTGAGTATGATGCTTGCTGTGGGTTTGTCATATATGGCCTTTCTTATGTTGAGGTAGGTTCCCTCTGTGCCCATTTTCTGGAGAGTTTTATCATAAATGGGTGTTGAATTTTGTCAAAAGCTTTTTCTGCATCTATTGAGTTGATCATATGGTTTTTATTCCTTAATTTGTTAATGTGGTGTATCACATTGATTGATCTGCATATATTGAAGAATCCTTGCATCACTGGGATAAATCCCACTTGATCATGGTGTATGGTCCTTTTAATGTGCTGTTGGATTCTGTTTGCTAGTATTTTGTTCTGGATTTTTGCATCTATGTTCATCAGTGATATTGGTCTATAATTTTCTTTTTTTGTGATACCTTTTTCTGGTTTTGGTATCAGGGTGATGGTGGCTTTGTAGAATGAATTTGGGAGTGTTCCTTCCTCTGCAAGTTTTGGAAGAGTTTGAGAAGGATCGGTGTTAGCTCTTCTCTAAATGCTTGATAGAATTCACCTGTGAAGCCATCTGGTCCTGGACTTTTGTTTATTGGAAGATTTTTAATTACGGTTTCTATTCCATTACTTGTGATGGGTCTGTTTATATTTTCTAATTCTTTCTGGTTCAGTCTTGGAAAGTTGTAACTTTCCAAGAATTTGTCCATTTCTTCGTGGTTGTCCATTTTATTGGCAAATAGTTGTTTGTAGTAGTCTCTTATAATCCTTTGTATTTCTGCAGTGTCAGTTGTGATTTCTCCTTTTTCATTTGTAATTTTATTGATTTGCATCCTCTCCCTTTTTTTCTTGATGAGTCTGGCTAAGGGTTTATCAATTTTGTTTATCTTCTCAAAGAACCAGCTTTTAGTTTTATTGATCTTTGCTATTGTTTTCTTCGTTTCTATTTCATTTATTTCTGCTCTGATCTTTATGATTTCTTTCCTTCTACTGACTTTGGGTTTTCTTTGTTCTTCTTTCTCTGGTTGTTTTAAGTGTAGGGTTAGATTTTTTATTTGAGATTTTTCTTGTTTCTTGAGGTGAGATTGTATTGCTATAAACTTCCCTCTTAGAACTGCTTTTGCTGCCTTCCATATGTTTTGGATCATCCTGTTTTCATTGTCATTTGTTTCTATGTACTTTTTTATTTCTTCTTTGATTTCTCCAGTGATCTCTTGGGTATTTAGTAGCGCACTGTTTAGCCTCCATGTATTCGTGTTTTTTATAGTTTTTTCTTGTAATTGATTTCCAATCTCATAGTGTTGTGGTCAGAAAAGATGCTTGATATGACTTTCAATTTTCTTAAATTTACTGAGGCTTGATTTGTGACCCAAGATGTGATCTATCCTGGAGAATGTTCCATGTGCACTTTAGAAGAAAGTGTATTCTGCCACTTTTGGGCGGGATGTTCTGTAAATATCAATTAGATCTATCTGGTCTGTTGTGTCATTTAAAGTTTGTGTTTCCTTATTTATTTTCTGTTTGGATGATCTGTCCATTGGTGTAAGTGCGGTGTTAAAGTCCCCCACTATTATTGTGTTACTGTCTATTTCTCCTTTCATGGTTGTTAATATTTGCCTTATGTATTGAGGTGCTCCTATGTTGGGCACATAAACATTTATAATTGTTATATCTTCTTCTTGGATTGATCCTTTGATCATTATGTAGTGTCCCTCCTTATCTCTTATAACAATCTTTATTTTAAAGTCTATTTTATCTGATATGAGTGTTGCTACTCCAGCTTTCTTTTGATTTATATTTGCATGGAATATCTTTTTCCATCCCTTCACTTTCAGTCTGTATGGGTCCCTAGGTCTGAAGTGGGTCTCCTGTAGACAGCATATATATGGGTCTTGTTTTTGTATCCATTCAACCAGTCTGTGTCTTTCGGTTGGGGAATTTAATCCATTTACATTCAAGGTTATTATTGATATGTATGTTCCTATTACCATTTTCTTAATTGTTTTGGGTTTGTTTTGTGGGTCTTTTTCTTCTCTTGTGTTTACCACTTAGAGAAGTTTCTTTAACATTTATTGTAAAGCTGGCTTGGCGGTGCTGAATTGTCTTAGCTTTTGCTTGTCTGAAAAGCTTTTGATTTCTCCATCGAATCTGAATGAGATCCTTGCTGGGTAGAGTAATCTTGGTTGTAGATTTTTCTCTCTCATCACTTTAAGTATATCCTGCCACTCCCTTCTGGCCTGCAGAGTTTCTGCTGAAAATTCAGCTGATAACCTTGTGAGCATTCCTTTGTATGTTATTTTTTGGTTTTTCCTCGCTGCTTTTAATATTTTTTCTTTGAATTTAATTTTTGTTAGTTTGATTACTATGTGTCTTGGCGTGTTTCTCCTTGGGTTTATCCTGTATGGGACTCTCTGTGCTTCCTGGACTTGGGTGACTGTTTCCTTTCCCATGTTAAGGAAGTTTTCAACTATAATCTCTTCAAATATGTTCTCAGACCCTTTCTTTTTCCCTTCTTCTTCTGGGACCCCTATAATTCGAATGTTTGTGCGTTTAGTGTTGTCCCAGAGGTCTCTGACATTGTCTTCAGTTCTTTTAATTCTTTTTTCTTTATTTTTCTCCTCGGCAGTTATTTCCACCATTTTGTCTTCCAGCTCACCTATTCGTTCTTCTGCCTCAGTTATTCTGTTATTGATTCCTTCTAGTGTATTTTTCATTTCAGTTATTGTGTTGTTCATCTCTGTTTGTTTGTCCTTTAGTTCTTCTAGATCTTTGTTAAACATTTCTTGTATTTTCTCAATCCGTGCCTCCGTTCTATTTCTGAGATTCTGGATCATCTTTACTATCATTACTCTGAATTCTTTTTCAGGTAGATTGCTATTTCCTCTTCATTTATTTGGTCTTGCAGGTTTTCACCTTGCTCCTTCATCTGTGACATATTTTTTTGCTGTTTTATTTATCTTTTATGAGTGGGATTGTGTTCCTGTCTTACTGTTTCTTTGGCCTGAGGCTTCCAACACTGGGGTTTGTAGGCTATTTGGTAGACCTGGGTCTTGGTAGTGAGATGAGGAACTCCATGAGACCTCACTCCGATGAATATTCCCTGGGGTCTGAGGGTCTCTGTTAGTCCAGTGGTTTGGACTCGGAGCTCCCACCACAGGAGCTTCGGCCCAACCCTGGGCTTGTGAGCCAAGATCCTGCAAGCCGCCTGGGGTGGCAAAAAAGAAAAAAAGCACAAAATAAAAAATAAAATTAGACTGGGAAACTAACAGATATGTTAGGAAGAATATAAAAGTAAAAATATAGATGAATCAACAACTGGAAGGTACATCAGTACCACGATAGTAAAAAAGAGGAGAAGGGAAAAGAAAAAAAAGGTGTGGGGGGGAAATGCCTTGGCTGTGGAGGGCAGGGCCTAAGCAAGGGCGAGGTTTGGGTGGTGGGCGGGGCCAATGCTCAGGACCCACAGGGCTGGAAAAGGCCCTGGGGACTGTGGGTGGGGGGATGGGCTTAGGCTCAAGGAACAGAAGGGGCCCAGGCGTGCCCCCCACCCCTGGTCTCATGGGGCAGGGACCTCACCTGGGAGCCCAGCAGGCTTCCTGGGCTCGAGTGGGCGGGGCAATCACCCTCCGCTTCTCTCCTGCTCCTCCTGGATGGCTCCTCCCTCCTGCCTCTCCTGATCTCCCCGGCCTCAGGGGCGCTGATCCTGTCTGGCCTCCACTTCTCCTCCCCCCTCAGTCCCCCTACGTCCTACTGGTTCACTTGTGGGTTCCTCCCATCTCCTTGGGCACCAGAGTCCCCCACCAGCGGCTGGCAGGTGCCCTAGTTGTGGAGAGACGCTAACTCCGTGTCTTCCCACACCGCCCTCTTGACTCCACCTCCCCTATTTCAGTTTTAAAAAGGAACATTTGAAGATACTCAGCCTCAGCAGACATGTAAATCTGGTTATATCTGTGCTTGGTTTTTCTCAGAACACTTAAAATCAAATCTTAAAGAACTGCTTCACAGACTAGTGAGTTTTCCCGTGGGGAAGGAAACAGACACAGAAAGGGACTTCGGTGCATAGTTCCTGGTGGGGCAGGCCCAGCGGAGGGGAAGCGGGAGGAGACAGGCGCGCCCACCCCCTAAAGGCCCGTGACTCCTTTGCAGGCCAAGGCCTGCTGGGGTCTGCCCTCAGCTGTGGAGGGACCAGAAAGCTGAGGCCCGGTGGGCCGGGGGGAGGTGGAGAGACCTGGTCATTAGTCAGCCGGCCTGGACCGGATGGCCAGTGAGCATAGCCCAGAGGGAGTTCTCTCCACACTCGAAACTGTCCTAGGGCTGCCTGGGGAGGCCAGAACCACCAGCAGAAATGCGCCTTCTCAAGCTCATCCAAGCTCTGCTTTCCCTTTCCTGGAGGAAAAATGGGGACAAATCCTTCCTACCTAATCTTAGCAGTGTCAGATTTAGCAAATAAAAATATGGAACACTCAGTTAAATTTGAATTTCAGATCAATAATGAACCATTTTTTGTTCGTTGGATGCAATATTGGGTACGTACTGAAATCCAGAGTTCACTGAGCCTCCTGTGTTTTATCTGGCAACTCCACAAAGGGAGAGTTCAAAGTTGCGTCAAGTTGGAATTTAAACTTAGTCCTAAGCTTGAGGCTGCCCTCTTCTCCTAGAGGTTACAGGTGGCGATGAAAATACAGCTCACACATGATGGGTCATTTGAAATTAAAGTATACACATGTGCACACACATATACACGCCAGTAGACACACACACACCCTTACACGTATATGCACACACACGCATCAGTATACACACTCCCCCACACCAATACACACATACATGCACACACACACCGCCACACACATACACACCAACACACGCACGCACCAATGTGCACACACCCCTCTGCGCTCATACGTGCCCACTTTAGATGTGGTTCATTTTCTGGGCGGGGCTGCCGTGCTTGAGGTTAGTTACTTTCCCATTCTGCTGAGGGGCAGACTGACCTCGTTACACATTCCGGCCACCCGACATGTCCACAGAGGGGCAGCCTGTCTCCCGGGAGGGCTTCTTGTTTATGCCAAAGGCTTGGATTGACCTGTACACCAGCTGAGCTCATTTGACTTTCCTCAGTGCAAACATTGTGATGAGGCTGGTCACCAAGTGATTTTTTTAAGTGAAGTTACTCCTCTTCATTTGGTTGGATCAGTTTCTGACTTATTAATCATTATGCTCTGAAAGGCTGGCTTAGGGCCCCTCGACCGTCTGGTGAATATATTCACAGTCGCCCTGGGGATGGTTGGATTTTTTTGCGCTGACCTTGGATGATGACCTTCGGAGATGTGTTGAGTGTCACTCAAGTCCTCGCGCACAGCCGCGCGGGGCTGCCCGTGCCACCCGGGACACTCACCTGGTTGATCCCTGCCCATGAGTGCAGGCGGGCTTGTAGGAGGTTCCTGCCTTCCGCCTCCTAACAAGATCCGCGTCTTCCTCCTCTCTGGTCCACCCTCCACGCTGCTGCTGATGTGACGGCAGTTGGACCTCGGAACTTGCGGTGCGGTGGCCGCCAAGGCCCTTCGCGGTTTGATCCCACACCCCTTCATCCTGCAGCCAGCTTTAGGCCGTGCTGAAGCCTGGGGCTGTTTATTTTTCCTTAAGCACGACATGTGACCTCAGCCGTGCTGGGATCCCTGTTCATGTTGTTTCCTTTGCCTGGAACGCCGCGGCCACCCCCCACAGGCAGTTAGGCTCCCCCCCTCCCCATTTGCTGTGCGTGGCAGAACAGGGCAGTGCTCCAGGCTGGGGCGGGGTTTGACGGGTGGAGGGAGGGCAGGCAGGTGGGGTAAGTGACAGATGTGACTTTGGCCTTCAGGGAGCCCACGGCGGAGGAGGAGACCCGCCGCAGGACCAGGACATGCTGACGCAGCCTGGGGAAGCTCAGTGGCCCCGTGCTCGCCCACCCGGTGGGCCTGCTGCCGTAGAGGGTCTACGGGACGCCCTTCTTTAGGCCGTAGCCCGGGAGGTGCCGTTGACAGTCCCAGGAAGATGTCACTGTCACCCTGGCCTAAGGTGGCACCAAGCCCCTGGGGCCCTGTAGTTTTCCTCTGAGATGTCCTTCATGGTTTGGGGCCACCACCAAATATTCCACAGCCAGTCCGCTGTGACAGGGCTGCTGGGGGCCCGGAGCGTGTGTGCATCCCTCCGCAGGGCGTCCGTGGTGCGCTGGGTGGGGTGGGGGCCGGTGTGCGGTCTGCAGGCCTGGATGTAGACGGCAGCCTGCCCGCCCCCACCCCGGCCCCGTGCTCCTGTGTTTCCCATCCTTCCTCTGAGGCCGTGGAAACCCTTCCCTTGGGGGGTCGTCCTGGGTGCTAAAGAGCAGTAGTAACAAGCTGGGGGCCTGTAAGCTGGTGGGAACCTGAGGGACGGGTTGACCTCCCACTAGGGGGTCAGAAGGAAATTAGACGCTAGAGTTTCCGTCCCCTGGTGACAGGGGCTGCTGGTCCACGAGCAGACACGGGAGGCAGGCTAAGCAGCCGAGGAGAGAAGGTGGGCCCTGCTTTGGGCTCCTTGGAAACCATTCCTGAACGTTTCTGGCTTGTCCTGAACCACCACTCAGCACAGGGCAGGACTCTGGAGGCTGGCGTGCGTTCAGATTCTGGTTCTGTTGCCCCAGCGGTGGGTGTGGGTGGGGAGTGATGGCCCCGCGGTGGCCGTGGTTTCCCTGGGAATGAGAGTCAGCGCAGGGAAGATGCTTAGGACGGTGCCTGGCCCGTCATGAGCCCAGCCAACTTTGTACCTGTATCATCTCACCATCATTTTTATCACCTGCGTAGCAGGCGGGTAGCCGTGGGTGGGCTAGCACTCCTTTGGTGGGGTTAGTCTGGGGCCTCTGCTCCCTGGGCAGGCGCCTCTGTCCACCCCCGGATGCCCGTTAGCGTGGCCGATACTGACCCAACGCAGGGGGGCCAAGGGGAGTGCCGGCTGTCATTATTATTAAAATTTACACTCTCACCCTTCGGGGAAGAAATGCCCGAATGCACTCCTGGAGAATAGTTTTATCTCAGTGTGTTAAAGGCTTAATCTGCGTGTACATTTTCCCTTCCCTGTGTTTTTAAATTTAGGTTAAATGCGATTTTAATGAAATTTCTCTGAAAGCTGTCTCGACTACATTGTAAGGTTAAAATTGACTTATTCTTTCAAGATAGAATTCAGTTACAGCTAGTAAACTAGATTCAGCTTTATTACCATCCAAGTGAAAATATTTTTATTACTGCTACAGTGTAAGCCGTCGGAGAGCAGAGGATAAATCAGCGGAGGGGCCCTGGCCCATGGAATATTCAGTGCGTGACAGTGAGAAATAACAAGCTCCCCTCCCCCGCTTGCATCTTCATTAGGCCCCGGAGTGGCTGATGGGAGCCGGGAAGGATGGCGATGTTTCCTTTGAGGCGCGGGGCCCTGGTGGCGGGCAGAGCACCCGCGTGACGGCAGTGCTGTCAGGCACGGGAAGTCACGTGGGCGCGGCGACTCCTCTGTGTGTCCCTCACCAGCCCGTCTCCCTGTCTCGGGCCAGGGCTTTTCCCCCACGGCCAGCGTCCTTATTCCGGTGGCTCCGTGCTGTGCCTGCCTGAGGCCTTTGGACAGCAGGTGGCCCATGGGTTCTCACTCTCCCAGGGCGTGTCCGGCTGATTTAATGTGCCTTCAACTGAAAACCCACATGGCTATTTGGTTGCATTTTTGGGAAGAGGGATCTATTACTCAGGCCAAAAAAATCAAAGAAGGAGAGGAAGTTTCCCGTAATCTAAAAAATAACGTATTATGAATAAACCCCTGGGTCTAGTTCAGCCTCCATCACCGACTCTGAACTTGGTTGCTGCTGCTGCTAATAATAATAATGATAATAATAATGGCAGCTGGCATCCATTCGGTGCCAGCGTACAAGGCACTGTTCTCGGCTCTTTCTTTGCATCACTGTGCTGGCTTTTCACAGCGCCCCTATGAAGTGGTGAGTGACCATCCCCATTTTGAGAGCCCTGCCCCTTCTCTGGCCTCAGTTTCCCCTCAGGCCGGATGATCTCCATGTGGCCTCCAGCTCTGCCCACCCTGCATTGGTACTGAACATGGGAGAGCCCACTGAGCTGTCTCCCAACCGTGCGGGGGACCCGGTGGTATCCTCGGGCTCTGAGTCACGCTCGTCCCCTCCTGCGCCCCAGATTTCCTTGGGGAGCAGCAGCCTGTGGCCGCACCGTGGCTGTGCCCACCACCAGACCCCCCATGCTCCGCCCCTCTGGGGACTCCTGGCCGCATCTCGCGCCCCGTGTGTGCAGGGTGTGCTCCGCGCCCGTTGGTGGGTTAACAGTCAGGTGTTTGCCGTGCTTCCTGCACAAGGGGGCGCCCTCAGCGTCCGTGGCTTCGAGTTGCTTCCGTAGAGTTTGAAGATGAAGCTCCCTGTGTACAAAGTGCAGGTGTGGGTGGGTGTTAAAGCAGTTTCTGTGTTGGTTATTCTAGTCTCTAGATGTTTGTTGCACCGCATAGGTTTCCTTGGAGGCTTTTGTTTTGCCTGAGACTCTCAGGTCCCCCTCCTCCTGCCCTTCAGTCCGTAGGATGGGCGGTCGGATGCCTGGGAAAGCTCGTAATATGTGCCAGTGTAGCCCCAGCTGCGGCTACATCATTTGTAAAAGGGACAGAAAAATGCTGCATATGCAGGACAGACGAGCAATTCCTGGCTGAGTCGCTGAGAGCCGACCCTCTCGTGGCCGTCTGAGAACTGTCCGCCTCAAAGTGAGTCCCCACTCCCACCCTCCCCCGCCAACCCCACCGCTGGCCGAGCTGGGCCTTCCTCGCTGGGACCCGAGGGCCTCTCGGACTTGCTGGCTTCTCCTGCTAACTGACCTCTGTGCTGCTGTAGAGACAGCGCTTTCTCTGTGCAAGAGCCTTGATCCCAAGTGACCATCTTCACAGACATTTCCCACCACCCCCAGGGGTGTCGCGTCATCGGGGGAAGGGGCGATGCCTGCCAGAGAGCTCGGAAGGACTCGGCTCCACTGTGCTTGAGGGGCTGTACCGGCCCGACGTGAAGGGTCAGTGGCTCAGGGGTCCCCGGGCTTAGCACCCCTGTAGCCGTGCTGGACGGCCCCGCCCTCCGCCCTCCGTCCCTGCCCCTGCCAGCCTTCGCTGCAGGAGCCCGGTCCCAGAGGCCTCCCCACCGTCGTCCTAGGGCCTGGGGTCAGGCCTGTAGCTGCCTCCAGAGCCTGAGTGGTGTGTGGGGGAGTCGGGCTGGGCCCTGCCACCTGGGACCCTGCCTGACCCTCTCTGGTTCCCCACTCCCTCCTTTCTAGGCCTCCCTGTCTCCCAGACCTTTGTGTTTTCCTCCCACCCCCCGAGCAGGTGGAGAGGGATCTGTTTCCTTAAAATCAAGGGGCAACTCTCCTCCCATGTCTGGGCTGGCAGGGTCCCGGGAGGGTCTTGGGGCTGGCGGCCGGCAGGTGGGACTGCACTGACATGCCCCCCAGGACAGAGCGGGGTTTTTAAGACCTGGAGCTGAGGCGTCGGTGGCTTTGACCATTGAGGACGTTCTGTCCTGTACGAGCAGACAGAAGGTTAACAGTTGCTCCGGGAGTTCTTCCTTCCAGGCCCGCACTTAGCACCGGCTCGTAAAAGACTCCCCGTTCACAGGCGGGGCCCTCGAGATGGCCGGGCCACCACCACCCAGCCCGCTTTACGGCCCCAGGAAGTGGGTGAAGGTGGGCTGGGGTGGGACGGGGAGGCGGGTCGGTGCTTGTGTTAGAGATGCTGCACCTGTGTCTTGGCCAGCCCTTCTTCCCGGAACCACCCGGAGGTGCCGGCACGGAAGGCCACGTGGGGATTACTTGTTCGCCTTCGGCTGCTCGAGTGGGGGCCTGTTTACCTGGGATGCGGTGATGACCACCCAGTGGGTAGGGAAAGGCGAGCACGCGAGGCCTCCCGAGCAGTGAATTAGCCGCCTTTCTCCTTAGTGATGCTATCTTTGTGACCCTCCACCCGAGATTGATGTCCGAGGTTTATTGCCAAACCGAGACGAGTTAATTAAATTGTGAGTAGAGACTTCCAAATAAAGCGATTCTCCTTGACTTTAAGAAGAAAAAGTTGTCTTGGTTTTGAATGTAGGCCATCAAGTCTGCTTTTGAAATGATTCCCCGAAGCCATTTTGTTCATGGTTACAAGCTGCTGGAGAGAGTGTGGGTGGCTTTATCTCCCTTACTGTAAAGAACCAACGTCCCTCTGAAATCAGGAAGGGAGGCCACCCCGGCAGCCGGGCTTTTCCACGCGGGGCTTGGTGGAAGGAGGACAGTTTATTGCACGGGGGTCAGACTCCTTTCCACAGTAATAAGCCCTTTCAAGAAGGCAGAGGAGGCACGTGCTGTTTCTGTGAAGGGAGACCTGAGATGGGCCCTCGGGGCCCCCCGTACCTCAGGCTGTGGTCCCTGGCGGGCCCACCCTCAGAGTGCTTTCCCTGGCCCATCCGAGCACCAGCTCCGCCCTGCACACACGCCCCCATCACCGCGCAGGGGACAGTGCAGTCCTCCGTGCTCTGCCGGGCCCGGGTCCCCCCCCACAGAGAGCCCTGGTGTCACGTCTGCGGTGGTAGCCCTCCTGTGTTCTGGGGGGTGGGCAGGATGGGGAGGGCCGGGGTGCGGGCACAGGCTGTCCAGCTGCTTCTCGAAGCCCCCCACTCTGTCCCAGCACCCCCTCCTCGCCTCTCTCCAGGGCCCAGGGCTGTGGGCTCGCCTCTTGGCTCCGCGTGGCCTGGGCGCAGGCTGAAGCTGGCCAGGCCATCGGGGGAGCCCTCTTGTTCGTCTGTCTCTGTCTCTCTGCCTTTCTCTGGCCCTCGAGTGTTTGCCCCCTCCTGTCGCTGTGCGGGGTGCCGGGAAGGAGGAGAGGTGCGCACAGGTGTCAGAAGCCCCTCTAACGGCCTCTCAAGCCGCCCTGGTCCAGGCTGGGATTCCGGATAGGGGGTGCCAGTGGTCTCCGCCGGGCGTTGCCTGGGAACAGCCCCGCAGCCAACAGCGGTGGGAGCGCTGGGGCGCTGGGCACTCAGCCCGTGATGCTCTGCCCGCAGCAGGCACTCGGTGCGTCACGCGTCCCCACGGCTGGTGAGGTCAGGGCTGATGGGATCTGCACCTGACACACGGGGACTGAGGCCGCCAGGAGCGTTCTGCTCAGGTCACACAGATGCAGTGTCCCTCCGTCCACTCTGATGAAGTGTCTATTGACCCTGGAGCCCATGCTTGTCGCCCCTCGGCCCGGGCTCCTGAGGGCCCCTAGTGTGTCCCTGCGTGTGCGTGTGTCCACGTGTGCGTGTGACCGTTCCAGTCTCTGGTTGGCGCCCTGCCGAGGGGGCTCTTAGCACCCCTCCTTGGAACCCGTGACAGCGACAAGGAGACCCACTCCCCCCATCTTCCCCAGTGCGTGGCAGCCAAGGGCCCTGAGCTGGACACTCATGCAGCCGGCTCTCTGGCGCGTGGGGACACGCTGGCACCGGGCGGTGAGAACGCGGACCTGCGGCTGTCCTCTGCAGCTGGCACCTGGGGGGCACCGGAGACCAGCAGGCGGTTAGGGGCTGGGGCGAGACGGGCACAGAGAGCCGTTGTCACAGAGCTGCCCGTCGTGTGTACCTGGGAAATGACACCGTGCGACGGGACTCAGGGCTGAGGGGTGCGGGTCCCCACGTGGCACCTGGGGAGCCTGGAGGGGGTCACTTTGGGTATCCTCACATTGTCAGCTGCGTGGGGAAGGTGTCTCTTCCTTTGATCTGCGCCAAGCAGCCTGAGGACAACGAATGCTTTTAGCTCCATGTTAAATGGGTGCCTTGCCGGGGTGTGCGGACACCGTGGCCCACCTCCTTCTTACACTTGGATGCCTCCCTCCTGATGGCAAGGAGACCTGCAATTCCCTCCTGGCGCCCTTATGCTCACTGTCTTCACACCGTCCCCGGGTGTGGAAAGCGCTCCAGCAGGAACGGCATCCTGGCCTGCGACCACACGTGTACAGGCGTTCCGGGTGAGCAAGGTTTCCCGCGGCACCACCCGTCTGGGCTGTTCTGCGTCGTTTGCTTGCTGACAACAGCAGCGGGAGAGCCAGGGCTGGGAAGAGCGGCTGGGACAGGAAATCCAGCCATGCTGGGGGGTCTCAGCAGGTAGGATGGGGGCGGGGAGGGCTGGCTCCTTCCCGGGAGCAGCCCGGCCCCTGGAACGTGCTGTGGGTCTCGGTTGTAGGCGAGCAGGGTCAGCCGAAGGCCGTTGTCTTCCTCCTGCTCGTCCCCTGGTGGAGAGCGGCCTCTGCTTATCTGCCACTCAGGCACCTGCAGAGCCCCGCCTGGCCTCCCGAGCCTCCGCTGAGCCCTCCTCACTTCAGATGCCCCCGGGCTGGCCGAGCAGCTGAGGGTTGAACTAGGGCCGCCAGGAGAGTCTCAAACACCCGTCTCCCTGGTTCGGTCCTTCCCTGCTTCGCAAGAGCCCAGCCCTTCCCGGTAGCATGGGGCTTTGCCGGCTCATTAACACTGTGTGCACTTGCGTGCTGGTGCCCGAAACCCTGGTGCACCCCCTCTGTCTTAGCACTGGGAGCCCTGGGGGGGCCTTCGGAGAGGCCCCCTGAGCACTTGCTGGCCTGTCAGCCAGCCTGGTCAGGGCAGCCCAGACCCTGGTGTGGGTGCTGGCCTCCTGGCGGGCAGATGCCCGGTATTCATGCCCCAGGTCCCCCGCTCCGCACCGTGGTCACCTGGCTGGCCGGCTCGCGCCTGAGGAGCCCCAGGTGGATGTTTGGGGAAGCTGCCTTCATGGCACCCACTGTTGAGTCTTTAGTTTATGCAGGTGTCCTCTGGGGGGAGGAGCCCCACCATTCACTCATCCCGAGGGCCAGGCCAGGAGCGGCTGCGTGTGTGCAGAGAGCACCCAGCCATGCAAACCTCAGGGCCACCAAAGTGTCACAGGCACTCTCTAGGAGTCGAGGTGAGGGCACTGAGGAAGGGGGCTCAGCTCCAGGGTGGAGAGAGGTCAGAAAAGGCTTCAAAAGGGCAGTGATGCTTGAGCTGAGTCTTGAATGTGGGGAGGCACGGACCAGCCAGTACCAGGCGTGGGGAGTCTCAAATCGATGTCAGACTCAGACACATGTTTTTTGTGGCGTATTCTCAGTCTTAAAGTGCATCAGGAGAGAGGGAAGACTTCTGGGAAAGCTGTACGTCTTCAGTTTCATTGCAGACTTGGGTGGTGTCAGGGCTGGCCGCCTGCCCACAGCGAGCTGAGATCTGTCCACAGTGCAGCTCGTTGAGATCTGCACGCCTCACCAGCCCCGCCCTGTGTCCCCTCTAGAACCTTGTACGGGTGTGGGGGGCATGGAGCCGAGACCCATCCGCCGGATCTGGCGTCGCACCCACTTCCTCTCTTCTCTGGGCGTGGCCAGGGCTGGGGGCAGGGAGCCCTCATGTGGCTTGTGGAGCGGTCGGTGCCCCGCGATGTGGGCTCCGTCTCCTGCACTGCGTGGAAACAGCCCCAGTTTGGGGTGTGTGTTGAGGTGCTCGTGAGCACACCTGTGAAGGGAGCATGACTTCATAGCTCGTCGCTTCAGTTCTGTGTCGCTCCGGAAGAACTCGTATTTTGAATGATGTTACTGTCGAAAACATAGACCTTGACACCTCTCCAGGGATGGAAAGATGGTGTGGGTGGTGTCAGATGAACGCTGTTTCCTTACAACCTGCTGGGAAGCTTCATTCCATCCCGCTCTCGTGTTTATGCTGGGGTCCTGAGAGTGTGGTGGTGTCCCTGTCCCCAAGGCCAGGTGTGCCTGGTGTGACCTCCTCCCGGGGGTGTACTGCCCACTTTACAAACGGGTGGCAGCCTGTAGGGTCTGACCCGCCGTCACCGCCACCCCCCTTCTTCCTATATAACAAGCTAGCGACCCCGCGGCCTGGCCTGGGTGTTGAACTAGCCTTGGAGGAGTGACCTGGGGGGAACGTATGCGCAGTTGGGCCCCTGCCCTGATGTCTGACTGGATCTGAACCTTCAGGGTCGTTTAATGCTGGAGGAAGTCCTCTGCTCGTACACCAAGTGCCGCGTGGGCGCCCCGCAGCACACTTCTGCTACTCCCTGCCAGGGTGAGCGCCAGACCCCCGTGCCGGCTCAGTTCTCCAGGAGGTGCCAGCCGCACGCCCGTGGCCCCCAGGCCGCCCGCACTTGTGACCCATCAGTGATCAAGGCAGCGGTTGCTGGGGCCCCAAGGCCTGATCCCTTGCTGGAGCAGCTCACAGAGCTCAGGAGAGCCGGCCAGGGAAGAGGGGCGCAGGGTGAGGTCGGGAGGGTCCCGGGGACTCGGCGCTTCCTCTCGGCCCTGGAGTCAGGGCCTGTCGCCCTCCACAGTTCACGTGTTCACCCGCTGAGCCCGTGCATCCGGAGTTTTTACTGGGGCTTCCTCACGTGGGCGTGATGGGCCGAATCACGGGCCCCCCTGATGGAGCTCAGTGCCCCACTCCAGGCAAGCTTGGAGGATCATAGAATTAATGACCTGAGTCATGTAGGAACCATCAATCCATGGCAGAGAGAGAGTTGGCTCCGTTGCCCCCAAGAGGGTAACTCTGAGGTGTGTGCTACATCTCTCTGAGCTTGGAAGCATGAAAAGCCTCATTCACCGACAGCAATAAGATGTTAATAAGGCACATTTTATTGGCTTTCTTCCTATCTTATCTCATTTTCCACTCTCATCTATTGCTTCCTGATTCTTCTCAAATAAATTATTTGTACACCAATTATTATCTTAGCATCTACTTCCGAAGGAAACCAAACTAAGAATCAAGGCGGTCCCATAAATCCTTCTTAAACGGTTCCACTGTTTTCCACTTACGCTATTTGTCCTCAGGATAATCCAAACCTTACCTGTAAGTTACATATTGTGTCTCATTTATATGTACCTTTCCTCATTATGTCCAAAATATGCCTTCTCCTCTGGCATTTAGAACAGATTGTTTAATTCTTGTGTTCAGCATCAGAGGACCTAATTGAATTTCGCTGCAGAGATATATTATAAAAAAGAGGTATCTTTAAAATTTGGGATCCCATTTAGTGTGGTGAAGTGTTCACACTTTCAGAATATGTATGAAATAAGGCAGACCGAGGGAACAAAATGTTAGAGCACGCTTCTCATATTCAGTTCATATAATCCTTGAGGGACCATAACAGGTTGAACCCCTTACTTTATCTCCCTCCCCTTCCCTGTTTTACTCCTTCCAGTGGAACAAAGAACTGACTATCTGATTTGATCAAGAAGCTAAAATTGGAAGATGTTTTCTTAATAGTTTCTTTAACAGACAGTAGGGGGAGCTTTTAGCTTGTATAGAGCAGAACAGTATTTGTAATTTATTATTTGGTAGAGAAAATCAGAGAAATGAAGCATTATGGTTCTTTCAAAATATGTTTCAGAAGAATTAAGTTGTCTCTGATGCCATTTTCATGGATGACGTGGTATCTTTAACTTGTTACACAGTTAAACAACATACTAGAAAAAGAAATATTGCTTCTTGCTGACTTTACTGAAGTGATCTGGTCTCTATTGCGTTACTAAATGTGGTTTATCTTGGAACAGTATGAGAATATTCTAGGGCTCTTGGAATTATGTTACAGTTGTCAGCTTCTCATTTCCTAAGGAAATGGATCTTTGGCAAACAGTAGTGAAGAAAGTAGACAACAACCAAACATATAATTCCAAAAATAAATAAATAGAAAGAAAGGGTGAATTATCCTGATCTTCAAAGCACGAGGACTATGGTACTATGCATACGTGTTTTTGTGTACATCCTGAACGCAAAAACCTTCTGAAGAGTCAATTAACCGTAAGTGAAAAGACTTGAATTCTATATCAAATTTACCTCATTTCTAAGACACTTCAATGTAGAATGAGAATATATATTGTTTTTCCTTTCCAGTTAAATAATTTATTATTTCATTAACTATCTAGATTTGAAGTTTTATATGAACACAGGTCCCTGAAATCACACTTAATGACCTGATAGTATAAAAATGCAGGCTGAAGAGGGGAAAAAAAATGGCTATAGGGGAATTGTTTTCTTACAGGAAGCCACATTCTCTCAACTATTTTTGTGATATGAATTGCATGATCTTTGTTTAGAGTCCCTCTGACACAGCATTCCTGCCTGTCACTATTTATTGAGCAGAGTGGCATAGTGAAAGTAGCACCGCTTTGCAATAATAAAACCTAGGCTCACAAGGGAAGGATATTAACATTTATTGAATATATACTGTGTCTCAGACTTTTTATTAGGTATGTTGCATTTATTATCCAGTTTAATTTGACCCTCAGAACAACATTATGATGTATCATAAATTGTGGATACAAGGATACATTAGAAATAGAATCTCTGGGTTAGAATAAAAACTCTACCACTTCTAGGCTGTGTAATCTTGGGAAAATCACTTAACTTCTCTGTGCTTCAGTTGTAAAACTACAAAAAGAAAAAAATGAAGATGATATTGGTAGTAACTACATTATAGAGTTATTATGGGGATTAGATATGTCCTTATAACTAAAGTGCTTATTTTACTACCTAGAAAATATTGAGACCTAAATAGTGTGGGGTGTTTAGTCCACACCTTTGAAATAAAAAGACTATTAGAAGGTTTATGGCAACTGTGTAGGATATTTTTCTAATGCGCAGATCATGCATTAGTTAGGATTTGCATCTGGATTTGTTTAAACAGGTATCCTGGCTCTTATACTGTAAAATCATGAGGCACTAAACTACCCACCATCCTAGATAAAAAGAGGCAAAAGGAGAATTAGAGCTCAGTGCCTGTGACACAGAAGACATTCAATGCATATCTGCATGGAAGATGAATGAATGTGTAAATTAATAATGTGTCTGACTTCTGAGTCTTTCCATTCTATCAGCTTGCTTCTAGCTCAGCCAGTATGCATATCAATTGAAGGAAAGCCCTGGATGTCCTTTGACAAGTCAGATGAGTGTTATCATCTGTCCTGTCAACTACAACCCCATTACAGTTCTCACATGATAAATGAGGTGGATTATGGAAGAAGTACTTTAAAAACCTTAGAACACCATTTAGGAGCATGCTCTTATCTGGCAGGTGATAGAGTACATATTAAAAAACTAACCTGGATTTGAATCTTGCTAGGTTTGCGACTTTATAATTACTTAATCTTTCTAAACTTTAGCTATCTCAAGGGTAAATGAGTGTAATAGTTCCCAACGCATAATGAGAAGTAAATGTGGCAGTACTACATGTAAAGTACTTAGCTTAATCCTTATTTTAGTGCTTTTCAACACAGAAAGTATTTGGTATCAGCCAGTTATTACTATGATGGTATGATTGTTGTACTCATTGTTATTTTAGCAAGACACACTTATAGGCAGCATTCTTTTCAGATAAGTAGCAAATACCAGACATACACGCTACAATGCCCCTATTCTATGACCACGACTGCTGTTGCTCCTTTGCTATGATCTTTCTCTTCCTGCTGCACGAGGCAACTGCTACTGACTGGAATGGTAAATGGGATGTAAGTTATTTGCTGTCTTTTTCTCTAAAGATTATTTTCATAAACTACACTGTATACGGACAATGAAGATAATAACTCAAAGGCAGTTTTTGTGCAAAGAGTAATGGCAACGAGATGGTGGAAGAGTAAGTCTTAGACTTCTTTTTCTCACAGAAGCAGTGATTTAACAGTACACAGACCAAAAGAGCTTTAGGAGAAATTCAGATCCCTGTCAAGAGGTTGTAGCACCCCAGCTGAGCACGAAACTGACCGTGAATAGTCACATTTAAAGAGGTAAGGAGAATAGTTTCACTTTACCTACATTAGTTCAGTCCCTACCCCAAACTGGCTCAACTCAGGGCTAAGAGAAATCACCACTGACTGTGACTTTTCCCTTGAGGGAAAAGCGTATGGAGAGTGACTCCAGTCTCCTGGGGCTGCCTAAAAAACCGATTTTTGTTTAGCCTCACCTAGAGTGCTGACAGAATGGGCATAGTTTGGATGCCTGGCCAGCTAAGAACAAAGGAAAGCAGAGGGCAGCTTGTTGCAGCTGGCACAGCTGTGTGAGACTGGGAGAAGGCACAGACCCTGAGGCTGATCTCTCTCTCAAATTGGAGGAAAAGAAATAGAGCCTCCTCCAATATCCAAGCTTGTGGTAAAACAGTCAGTAACCAGAGAGTGCAAGTGATTACAGGCTCTTGGATAAAAAAAACTATGTCTGATTAGTAATAAAAATGCACAAGTCCATAGAAGAGGTTTGAGAAGCCCCCAGAAACTCCAGCTGGGCTGATTGGTGAAGGTCATTCCCTCATGAAGCCATTCTGTAAAGACTAGGAGAGTTGTGTCTTCAAATACACAGCTACTGATGTAAATCTACAAGGAATACAAAGAATTAGGGCAACAACATGACTCATTAAAATACTCAAAATAAATCTCCAGTGATCAACCCTAAGAAAATGGAGATCTATAGATTATATTTTAAAAATTCAAGAGATCGCAGATAGACAACTAAAAATCAGAAAACAATACATGAACAGAATGAGATCAACAGAAGAAATAGATACTATTAAAAAAAAAGACCTAAACAGAAATTTTAGATCTGAAGAATACAATAATTGAACTGAAAAATTCACTACAGGAGTTCAACACCAGACATAAGCAAGCAGAAGAAAGAATGAGAGAATACAAAGACAGGTCATTAGTTATCCACTCAGAGGAGAAAAAAAAAAAAAAAAAAAATGAAAGAGAATCAAGAAATCCTAAGGGTTTTATGGGACTAAGAACATCTTAAATAAAGAGCAACAATAAAACTCTCTGGTAAAGGCAAACATATAGACAAATACAGACTATCATAATACTGTAGTGGTGGTTTTAATTGTACTATAAATGTTAAAACACAAAAGCATGAAAAATAATTATAATGACAAAAATGTTAATCAATATACAATATAAAAATATATAAATTTGGTATTAATAATATAAAACGTGTGTAAGGAAGAGAAGTAAAAAGGTAGAATTTTGTATTTGATTGAAGTTAAGTTGTAGTCAGCTTAAAATAGACTTTATAACTCTAAGAGGTTTTATGTAAGCCTCATGGTAAACACATACACACACACAGAATTGTTAAAACTAATAAACAAATTCAGCAAAGTTACAGGGTGCTAAAAATTGAAATACAAAAGTCAGTCGTGTCTCTGTAGACTAACAACAAACTATCCAAAAAGGAATTAACAAAACAGTCCCATTTACAATAGCATAAAATAGCATAATACTTTGACTAAAATGAATATAATATAAAATAATATAATATATATAATATATATATAATAATATAATATAAATATAATATAATATAAATATATAATATAAATATAATATAAAATGAATATAATATAATACTTTGAAATAAACAACCTAGCAGTTGAAAGATGTACAATGAAAACTACAAGAAATTAAAGGAGACATAAATAGTTGGAAAGACACCCCAATACTAAAATTAATATGGAACCACAAAGGGCCCTGAATGTTGAAAACAACTTTGAGAAAGAAGAACAAAGATGGAACCTCCTGACATTACCTGATTTTCAAAAATATTACAAATCTACAGCAATCAAAACAGTATGGCACTGGCATAGATCCAGACATAGACCAGTGGAGCAAAATAGAAAGCCAACAAATAAACCCATACTTAAATGTCAAATGATAGTCAACAAGTATGTCAAGTGTGCACAATGAGGAAACAATAGTCTCTTCAGCAAATGGTTATGGGAAAACTGGATAGGCGTAAGGAAAAAAAAAATAGAATTGGTCCTTTACCTTACATCATACACAAAATCAAGTCAAAATGGATTAAAGACTTATGTGTAAGATGTAAAACTCTAACACTTCTAGAAGAAAACATAGGTGAAAATCTTGATAATATTTGTCTTGGCAATAATTTCTTGGATATGACACCATAAGCATGGATAGCAAAAGAAAAAAATAGACAAATGGGACTACATTAAACTAAAAATTTCTGCATAGCAAAGGAAATAACCAACAAAATGAAAAGGCAACCTATAATATGGGAAAAATATTTTCAAACTGACAAAGGGTTAATATATGAAATACTCAAGGAATTCCTACAACAAAATAGTAAAAAAATAAAATAAAATAACTTAATTACAAAGTGGGCAAAAAATATGAAAAGACATTTCTCTAAGAAGCTTACACATAGCCAATAGGTATATAAAAATATTTCAACCTCACAAATCATTAGAAAAATGAAAATAAAAACCACAATGAAGAATTACCTCACACCTACTAGAGTGGCTATTATTATTATTACTTTTAAAAGTGATAAGTGTTGGTAAGGATGTGGAGATATTGGAACCCTTGTACAATGTTGTTGAGAATACAAAATAGGTGTAACTATTATGGAAAACAGTATGGAAGTTCCTCAAAAAATTGAAAATTAAAATACCATTTGACCCAGCAATATCATTTCTGGGTATATACCCAAAACCTCTGAATCAGAATCTCAAAAAGGTATCAATATCCTGAACTGATGTTCAGAAAGGTAAGTAACACATGCAAGGTCACACAGCAATTAAATATTGGAACAAGTGATTTGAGCCTCATAACCAGTAAATCACAAAACGAGTCTTCCTATAACCTGAGAATTCCCAGGAGATGAAGAAAGCCATGTTTACTCACTAAGACTTGAAAACCCAGCTCAAATCTGATTTCCTTGTCTGTGGCCTTGTCTACATGGTTCAGTTTTTCACTCTGCTTTCAACATTTCTCATTTTAATAATCATTTAATTACTATTTTAATAACTATTATGGAGCACCTTAAGTCACAATCTAGTGAAGAGATAAGATTCACATTCTAATAACTATAATACAGGGAAATGCCATAAATTCATTCGGCTAAGATAAAAAATTCTAAAAGAATTCAGAAGCAGGAAAGGTCATTTCAACTTGTCTGATCAGAAATAGCTTTATATGTGAAATGATATCAAAGCTGAGCTCAGATGTTGTCTAAGGCAGGAAAGAAAGAAGGATTATGAAACAATGGGGTGTACTTAGTTTTACTAGAATACTTAGATTCATACTGGGGAGACTGGGGAGTTGTGGGAAATAAAAGTATATAAACAGGTTAAGGATAGACTGGACACAGTTTTGAATTCCAGGCTTTGATTTTAGATTTTGTAGTTGTAGCTGATATTGTGCTGAGCAGTTCAGACTCACCAATAGGAATGAGAATTAAGTTTCCATCTGCTGGAGGTGCTGGTGGCAGACAGCACTCATCCATCAAGCTCCTTCCCAGGGGCAGTCCAGTGACTGGTGGATTTGGCTGTAAAGATTTGGACACTTTACCACAATTCAGGATAAAGCTGATGAGTTAACTCAGCTGCTGTGAATGCATCACAACATAACTTAATCTGCCCAGTCCTGCTGACTTCCCTTCTCCTGCAGGTGTTTATTTGGGAGCACTCCCTAATAAACCTAATGCATGCTAATCCACATCTCAGAGTCAGATTTCTTGGGGACCTGATTTTCCACAGTTGCAGTCAATTGAAACCCAGGGGATTATAGAACGTTTGACGCCCAAAAAATACATTAGAGAGTTTAGTATAATACAATTGTTCATCGTCCAAGATGGCTAATTAAGTTCAAGCTTTTGCTCTGCTCTTTTCCAAAGCACCAATAAAACTATATTAAGTAAAGAATCTTATAACAGCAAAAAAGAATGAGAGAAAACCTTCAGTGAAAAAAAAGACATTTGTACCAACTGCTGCAAACCACAAAGTATATGAGAACCAGTACTGATGAAAAGAAAAGCAATAAAGAGAGGTATTAAAAATAAAACAGAAAGGAACTACAGTAGGAGAGAAGGAAAAGGGATGCTAAAACAGGAGGTGTGAGTGAAATTCTTCCTCAAATTCAACGCATATTTTAAAAGCAAAATGATAAAAGGATTAAAATAATAATTTCATTGATTGAGAGGAGGAAAAGAGATGAAGTTGAATATCTGTGAACTAAATCACCATCCTTCTTAGAAGAGCATTAAGAGATAAGATGTTAAGTTGATAAATTAGAAAAGATTATTTAAGCAATTTAAGTAAAGTGTGTAATTTCCACATAAGGAGGTATGTCTGAATAAATACAGCTAAGTTTGAGAAGTTGAACTGGGAACAGGATATGGAAAAAATAGTAGTCTCTCTTATCGTAAGCACCTCTGTAATATTTTAATTTTTACATGCATATTCTTTATTTTTAATATATACATACAAAATACACATTTATTCATAGACACACATGCACACATCAAAATACACTTAATGTAAACATTTTCCTATGATATTGCATAATTTTGAAATGTGGTGATGAACATCTACAAGCATATATTTTTCTATACAGACTCCTAACAGTGGAATTATAGAACCTAAAGGAAAAATACATGTATGAATATGTATAAAGAGCTCTTAGGGCTTTTTATGGAGATAAATAGACGAGGATATAGCTGTAGGTTATTGGTAGTGTTCCAGTATTCGGGCTGGGTGGTAGATTTATGTCTCCTTAAAAAGTAAACAAGAAAGCAAAGAAAAAAACTTTTATTGCTGGAATGGAGGTAGGGAAAGAGAAAGAGTTCTCTCAGTTTCCCTAGAACTTTCACTTCCATAGCCCTGAAAATAGTTTTAGTAAACATACAAGCTTTACTTAAAAATCTTTAGTGTTCCCTTTTTTCTTGTCACAAGACATTGCTGCTTGAATTTTATTAACATTAAATTATTTACCTTCTTCTACATGTTCTACATAATCTAGAATTAGGAAAGAAAACTAAAAGCAGTGAACTGGGGACTAAACTACTTCTAGACATTTGTGACAACTTCTCAGAATACTTTGCTAGTGTATTGGCTCTCTCGTAGCTCTTCTTTTCTTTTCTTCTCTTTTCTTTTTTCTTTTTCTTTCTTTTTTTCTTTTCTGTTCCTTCTTTACTCTTTTTCCTTCTTATTTTCTGTCCTAAATCCTTTTTTTTCATCTCCTTCTTGTGTTCTGACTTTCTTTTTTACAGTTTTGCTTTTGCCTCTTTTCCTTGTGTATCAGTTCTACTTTCAGGTGCAAGTAACAGATATGTGGATCAAATGTGCTTATTCTCCCACATAACTGCAAGTCTAGAGCCTTATATTATTATTTTATTATGTGTCTGCATTCCAATGATAATATTTAAATCAAGGGACTTATTATTCCAATAGCGACAATTAATCCAATAAAGAGATGAGTGGGGGAAAAGATGCAAATTGATGAAAAATTACAACATCACTGAAAGTTCAGCCAACTAATTATGGTGGCAATGGGAATGGAGAGTATCATTATCAATTTTCAAGACTGAGTGACTGAGACAACAGGAGCAGGACAAGAAGAAATAGTGTTCAGTAAGAACAGCAAGTTTGAAGGATCAGGGTAAACATTTTTTGGTTTACATGTATGTAGAACAGATGCTAAAATATGATCAGCAGATCACTGGAAATGTAAGAAAAAAGTATGAGAAAGAGTTAACCTGTAGATTTTGTAGTGTTACTTTAAAGAGAAAAGATCTTAAAATATTAATTATTGTACTTTCTTTACACCCTGTCCCTTCTCTTTTCATTTGAAGGGAAAGAAGTAACTTAAAAATGCCTAGAGTTGTTGTAGCAGAAGTGCAGAGGAAAAGGCACAACTACTACTATATAAATAAATTGTGACCAGGATCCTAATGTCCAGATAGTACAGAGAGGATGTAAATATCAAATTGATCCCACAGAAAACTTTAGAAAGCATATAGAGAGGAATAGAAAGCAACATCAGTGGTCCATGTAAGAGTAAAAGATAGTCTTATGGGATGTAAATGGGGTAGAGAAGACAGTGGACCATGGCCAAAATGGAAGCCCATGTCAAAACAGAAGGATATAACCTGGGGGATTTGGATGAGGTCATCAAAAGGCAGGAGCAACTTATGTAGGCTGTCAAGTAGAGGACAAGACAACAGCTGAAAATATTAACTCGTCATGATGTCAAGCGAGCAGCTTACTTCCCCTGAACAGAGGCCAGTTGGGTGTTACCTTCCTACAGAAGAATTCTTTCTATCAGTCATTGCCTATATAACACCAGAGACTCTTTCAACAGATGGATGCCCTCCCATGCTATGCACTTTTGAGTTTTCATCAAAACTACCTTGTGAGCAGATAACTCTTTGCCACAGCCAAGGACTTTGTAAGCATCACCAAAGCACAGAGAGTCCTTGACTTCTAAAGGGACTGCAGTAGAATGAGCTTTGGAAGGTAGTGGGGCTGGGCATGGGAAAAGCACACTCATTACACTACACAATTTAGTGGTTACTCGTATACTGAAATATCATCACTTGATTTTCAAATATCTATAAGTGATGTGTTTCCCAAATTTAGTAAAGTCTTGGTGGAAAAGAATAATTTTTATGTAACAACCTCCTACACTCACATAGAATGAGATCTTTAATGGACACTCATTAATAGTAGTTGACTTAAAATTGTAGGTGGTAAAAATGGAGGATGCTGGTCAAAGAGTACAAACTTTCAGTTTTAAGATGAATAAGTTCGGGGGATCTAATGTACAGCATAGTGACTATAGTTAATAATTCTGTACTGTATACTTGAAATTTGCAGAGAGTAGATCTTAAATGTACACACCACACAGACAAAAAATACTATGTGAGGTGATGGATGTATTAACTAACTTTATTAATTATGGCAATTATTTCACAATATATATGTATATCAAGTCATCGCATTGTACATGTTAAACTTAAACAATTATATCTCAATAAACCTGAAACAAACCTTGTGGATTAGAAATGTTCCATTATATTATTTGATAATTAAAAACGAATTAGATACAGTTATACCCTATTCTGAAAAATACTGATTTAAAAGGTAAGTATAAATACATGAAAAAAATATTAGTATAAAAAGGACTCTTTTCTAACTGTCACACTTAATTTTCTTAGTAGTTCTCTCTATGAGAACAGGGAATTCTCTTCAAACATAAAAAATATCCAGAGAAAGTGAGAACATATAAACCATCTTGAGTTAGTCTCTGAAATATTTCAAAACCTATACTCATCTCTTTTTTTCTTTCTTCTTCTCCTTTAGGTATTTATTTCCTTGCTACTTCATTTCTTAGTCTCCCTTTGACTGATATTTAAAAGCCTGGGTAAAGATCAATGCATTTCAAACCTAAATATCCTTAAAACAATCTTTGCTAACAAAATGTGATTAAGGTTTCTTTAACCTCTGACTTCCTAATGCTGCTGGGACATTTATTTTCTCATTTTGTGTCCATCTGACAAAAGGCCTGTGAAATCATTTGGTAATAACTTTAGATACCATTCACTAGTGAACCCATGTGCCTGTTATGAGGCCTTGTCCAGCAAATTCACATTATATATTTATAGATAATTTATATATATATATATATATATATATATACACACACACAGAGTTTTATATATATATATATATATATATATATATATATACACACACACACACACACAGTTTGCCTATGTAAATAAAAACCACCTCTGGTTAGTTTCTTAGCTCCTAATAGAATGGCTTAATTCTGACATCTTTCTATATGTTCATAAACAAGTAGACACGGGTATAACTTTTGCCCTGATCTGTACCCTTAATGCATAGGTATCACATATACACTATAAACTATAGGTAGAAGCTACGTCTTTCTTAAAGTGACACATCTGCTTAATTTCTCATTTACTCTAAGAAGATTGTCAAGTACAAATTTGGTATTATCACTAGAATAATTCATCCATTTATTCAAAAGTCTGCGCTCTACTCTGTGCCAGACACTAAAGTGAGCACAGGAATGGAAAGTTAAGGTACAGCTCCTGTACTCATCAAAGAATGTGTGATCTGGTGTGTCTGGTACCCACATAAGCAACCTGGCATGCTCTTTTGTCAGGGATTAGTAAGGATCAGAAAGGAAAAAGCTGAAGCTTTCACTGGCATAATTTTAGGGGCTATTTCTACACCTTCTCATATTGACCCATTTAGTAACCCCTGCTATGTAGTGTTAGCTGACGGGAGTGGATGGGCTATGCATGTGCATCTCCTTGTCAGAATCGGTACCAGGTTAAAAAAGAAACATTTAAGGACATTTTGCTTGACATTTTAGTCTTAGATTAATGGCTAACATATATGTTTACTCTTTTTTCGTTTAGGAAGTGTTGGTCTCAGGGACCTCCTTATTGTATTCTTAAGAGAAGGAAGAGCAAGTATCAGCGTATTTTGCCCCCCAACTGAGACCTACCTGCTTTATATTCAACCTCTTTGGAAACCCCAAAGAGCCTTCTGAGGTTAATATCTTATACTAATATCTTGTTATAGTGTTTAGGTCATGGGGTCTAAATTTAGTATGAGTTAAATTTTGGCTCTATCCCTTACTAAATTTGTGAATTTTAAGTTTGTTTCCTCTTCTGTAAAATGTGATGGATAATAATAGTGCTGACTATAATGTAGGGTTTTCAGTAATGAGACAATTTATTTAATGCCCTAATTCATAGCCTAAAATATATGAACACTCAAAAATGTCAGCTTTGGCACAATTGTTATTTTAAAATAAAAATGGAGTTTGGAGGAATGAAGATATTTATGAAGTTTCAAAGCTTGTATCACAGTCCGGTTGGATTTCAATGAATTTACTTCCAAAGCTTTCATTCTTTATTGCTTAGCTCAGAGAATCTCTCATCTGTTTCTTTAATCTGATTTCGTACTCTGAAATTATGATTTACTGTTTAAAGATTGTCATAAATAAAAGAATAATAGTCAACAGGACATAATACAGCTCTATAGTCCAGGGTAGAATCAATCAATATTTGTAATCCTAACTTTTTGGATTAAAAGATGAAATGTATCCTATACACATGAAAAGTGTTTAGAGTTTTCTATGTGTTGGATTTTAAAGTCCTGAGGATGGGGCTAATGTATTACCAAGGCCAACACAAGCCATGACATATATTAGAAACTCAATAAATACGGCAAAGTAAATTTGGACTCAAGATAATACATTAATTTTGGCAATATAATAATTCATATGTATTGCTAGACCATCAGATTGATGATAGACATTAGCAAGGTCATTATCATAGCCATAATTTACTAATTATGTTCTCTGTAATATTATAATATCATCAAGTTTGAAGTATTCTCAGATAAATTATTTTAGCTATAAAATTACTGAGGGGAAAGATTTTCAGGAGAATGGCTGGTGTGGATAACTATCCAAATAATTAATGAGTAGCTTTTTTCCCCATGTACTTGGATAGTCGTGTATTTCAGGAAAAAATGATATATGTTAGGAAGCAAATATGTAATCCTTTGCCCAGGTAGTGATTAGCATGAAGTGGAAAATAATGTCACTCCTTTGTAACTAGCATTGTGACATAAAATTGAGGATTAATGCCTGTCCCTTTTTTTCCTCAAAAATAACCTCTATTCGACTATTATTTGATATGAGGAGCATCAAATGGTTCATACATACTGATCCTTTTAATCATTTGCAGTGATTTTTTAGCTAATTAAGCTTGTGATTACTTTAAGAATATTAGCAATAATGTTTGATTTATAGTAAGAATTGCTTCCTTATCTTGACATGATTTTAATGATCACATGTGGCATTTGAGATGGATTTTACTCTTTCTGCTTAAACAACATTCTAGTTCATTTCTGATGTGCAGACAAGAAAATACCTTATCGTAGCATAACTGAATATGCAGTTTCATGGACAGGTAAAGACAGACCTAAAATACTTGGGGAAGATAAAGAGGAAAATGAGTCAAGAGAATGATCTTCGAAGAGTATACGATATGCTCAGTGTCACAAGCCTGAACTGTAGGAGTGAGTCTTGAAACTTCTTCCTCCCTTATGCTCTGCAATTAAATTTTCAGAGTACTTTGAGTTTTATCTTCAAAATTTCTCTCCAATGCATCTGCCTCTATATTATCAAACTATAACTGGCTAAAATGTCTGTTGGATGAAAAGCTCCATATCCACTCTTGTCTCCTTCCAATATCTTTAACGAATCCATTGCGATATTTTAAAATGGAAATATAAATATTTCACATCAGGCTTTTTGCTCAAAAGCATTCACCAACTTCTTATTGCTCTTAGGTAAATGTTCAAAATGTTTGCCATGGTCTATGAGGTCTTCAATAGTATGACCCCAACTCTCTTTATAGTTCTCACCCGTGCCATCCTCCTTCACCTCTCTTATCTCTCTTTGAAAAATTTCCTTCAAACAAACATGATCTCTGTCATTACAAAACATTTGCACATACTCTTTCATTTGCCTCAAACACTCTTCTCTCTGCCACAACACGTTCGGCTACATAGAATAATACCTAGTTCTCAGCTCGTTTGTTGTTTTCTGCATGAAGATTTCTTGAATTCTAGTGTTACGCCATTGCATAGCTTATACCACTTAGTATTTGCATTTAATTGCATTTAAAAAATTGTTTACTTATAGGTGTGTTTGTGCAATTGCTTGATTAGTAGCACTCACTGCTCCACTGGACTTTTGACTCCATGAAAGAAGACACCATGTTTATTTTTCTCACTTTGTATTTTTAGTGCTTTATATTGTACCAATCATATAATAGCTCTCAGTATACATTTTTTTAATAGGATGATTGAATGGATAGTTGAATAAATGGATGAATAAACTAATGTAGTAGAATGAAATATTATTTGCAAATTGTCAATCTACCCTTTGTTATAAGACTGGCTATGGTTAAGGAAATATAGTCCCCGAATGTGAATACATATAGAGTAGACTTGAACCCAACCCACAGCTTAGAGTCAATTAGCTGATCTGAGTTGAGCTCAGCAGATCCTGAGTTGACCCACACGTTTATGAGTGAGAAGTAAATTCTTTGCATAAATCAGTTGGTGTTCAGGTTGTTTTCAATAGCAGCTGATTGATAAATTCCTAATATATAAATATATTAGATTATAATTTATAATGGGTAACAAAGCCATGTATTAAAATTAAGAAAATATAATATTTTAATCTAACATAATTGTGTATATTATATAAATTTTATATATAATTATACTGTATACAATAACTATATCTTATCATATATAATATATATTTAAATTACTTCTTGCTCGTTAAATAAGAAAAATATTCTGATACTCACTGAAAACTTATTTAAAGCTTATGAAGAAGAAAATGTATTGAATTCTTTTGCACTTATCAAGAAGATTGTTTTCCTTATTTTAACTCTATACTTTTTCAAGTTACAGCCATATTAAACTTAGTATTGCCGTATTCTTTGTAGCTAAATATATGCACTGGAAGAAGTTGAATCTTGTAGATTCCTTTAAGTTCTTGGTTTCATCTTCTAAAACATATACCTTTGTTTGGCAGAGAAATGTCTTTGAAACAGAAACCTAAAGCCAGATTTTATTCTCGCTAGTTCCCTTCCAAGAACTGAAGAGTAATTGGAACAATAAGCTTATGTTCTGTAGCACTCACTGTACTGCTTTAGCAAATTGCTGTTACTTTTCTGAAGAAGGCAGACTGTATAGTAATAACCCACAGGGCATGTTTTTCTGATGAATGGCAAGTGTGGGATGCTTCAGTCACTAAAATCTCCAGGAAGAATCTATTCCTAGAAACACATGCTGATGCTCCCAGACAGTGCTACATAATCGTAAGAAATGAATAGGAATTATCATTTTTTTATATAGCACACGCATTTCAAGTTTTCCATAAGGGTATATTTTAGGTTCACTGGTTTCTAAATGCTTTGTCATATCAACATCTAGTTTATTCAACTCTTTTCAGACTTCTTTGAACTGCGAGAAACATTAAAGATCATCTAATCAAGTTTTATAAAATTTCTGGGGACTTTAAAATATAGTGATGCCCAAACCCACCCCAGACAAATTCTGGTCATTGGACTTGGGCATAAATATATTTTTTTAAATCTCTCAGGTTTATTTTAACATACATTCAAGTTTAAGAACCTTGATTCTAGTTTAATTCCTTTATTTAATGAAGGTGGGAACTGAGGCCCAGAGAAGTAGAATGATTTACCCAAGGTGACCAAGGAAATCAGTATAATTATTAGTGAAACCCACCCAGTTCCACAGCGTAATATTTCTTCTAATAGAGTAAGAAATGCCTCCTCTTAATTGGCATTATTTTATCTACAACTTTATTCATACATATCAGCAAGTATCACCTTGAAGTTTAAATTCAAGCTCACAGTACTGCTAACGATATGCTTTCTTATTTTACCTTTTACATAGATATCTGTAATTTGAACTAGTAAATATCATCTCAGAAATACTAAATTCAAAATAAAAATAATTTCATATGTAAGGTAATATAATGATGTCATATATATTCATTTTTTCCACTAGATATAAACCAGGATTTGATTATTATACCTATTGATCAATTGTGTACCCACCTAATAACAGAGAAAGTTTATAAGGAGGTCTGTTAACATTTCTTTTACATATGATGAAGAGTGTGAAGAGGACAAGTAAAAAAAGCAGAAAGCAAAAAGGGTGAAGAGGATTATTTGCAAATGTGAAGTTACGGTCAACCTTGTGTGATTTTGAATGAAACGTATATACAGAAGTGTTTGTAGGAAATGAATCTAAGTAAATATTGAGAGGGAGTCTGGAAGGAACACGTATTGTCTTTGTAAACTAACCTTTTATAGGCTAACAGAGCTGTAATTGGTGGTGAGTTAAAGTGTTTTGAATAGATTTTGCCAAATCCTGCTCTTGATAGAGTTACAATATAAGTAAAGCAAAAAACTTAAAAAATAGGTCATGTATTTGACCTATGGAAACATAAGAAAAAAAAAAGGGGATTAAATACAAGAACCCACAATGAATTTATTATTTTCAAAATTTTTCTTTCTCTTTCAAAAGGAGGACATACTGCAATTCAATACAGTATCATTCAGTATATCATATTATCATGGAGCTTTGTGTTTTCCACATGTCCTACTGATGCACATATTTGTCACTAGAAGGAGTAAAGACATTGACATCACAGAATAGTGAATATCTCTGCTCATATTAAAGTGCTCACTGGGGAAAAGCAGCCATTTGCATCGTTGGACAAAGGAATCATCTTATTAAAGATGATAGTGTTAATAACACCATCCGCAGCTAATGTTATCTAAGTCATATGACTGGAAGACTCAGAAGTGCCCAAAAGGGGGCTTCCCTGGTGGCGCAGTGGTTGAGAGTTTGCCTGCCAATGCAGGGGAAACGGGTTCGAGCCCTGGTCTGGGAAGATCCCACATGCCGCAGAGCAGCTGGGCCCGTGAGCCACAACTACTGAGCCTGCGCGTCTGGAGCCTGTGCTCTGCAACAAGAGAGGCCGCGATAGTGAGAGGCCCGCGCACCGCGATGAAGAGTGGCCCCCGCTTGCCACAACTAGAGAAAGCCCTCGCACAGAAACGAAGACCCAACACAGACATAAATAAATAAATAAATAAATAAATAAATAAATAAATAAAGTGTCCAAAAGATCTCTTCCTTTTTTGCTATGTTTCTAAATGTATCTCTGGGAGGGCTGAGGCTGCCTAATGCCTGTTTCACTGTAACAAGGTCATTTTTAATGAAAAAAAGTTAATTAGGCCCAAATGTATCTCTTTTGGTGCAACTGGTGCTATCACAATTTAAATAGTCTCAGACATGCTGGGCATGTGCAGGAAAAACTAGAAGTGTATCTCACTAAGGATGTCAATCTAGCAGTTTTAATGAAAGAAATTCCACTGGGAGCTAAGGAAGAGAAATATGAAAGGCTTAGAAATTATTTAAGGGGAAAGGGGACAGGAAATTTGCAGAATGAGGATAAGAAAACTATAAACTAGAAATAGAATGTATAATAAAAATGATTGTGGAAGGCAATTGAATATAAATGTTAAACACAGTTTCCAAAGTGTCACTAAGAGCAATTATTGTTAAAGTACTAGTTAAACACACAACACACACACACACATACACACACAGTGTTGAAACAGAAACACTTTGAGAGTCTCAGTTAATCCGCATGTCAGCACAACAGGGATTTCATTCAACCAAGGTTTTTTGGTTCACTTATTACTAAAATATGTTAATAAGATTGCCTTTTCTGTTTCTTCTAAACGTTAGTCATTTTATTTTTCAGCTGAAACATTTTTAGATCGACCTATCAGTTGTTTGCCATGAGAATATGATTATTCATTAACAGAGAATAAACAAAGAGAATGAAGATGAATTTTTATATAGTAATAAATGTGGAAATACGAGTGAGTTTATTACTGTAGACTGAATCATATAAAATTGTTCTTTTTATGTCAAAAATTTTCAATTATCAGCAATTCCATGTAATTCAGCATGTGAGGAGGGTTAACTGTACTTGAGAATGATAGAAATACACCAAGAAGAATCTAAATCATGAGATTAAATTCAGTAAGAAAGAGACAGAAGTATATGCCTTGCCAAAAATAATTTCATAATAAGCTTTCTTTCAAAGAAGTCCTAAGCAGCCTTTCTTCCCATCCCAACTCTGTTGACTATAACTTATCAAATCCCAAGTATTCTTCAGATTTTTTTGAATCAGCACTTGGTACACTGCTTTCTTCTTCCTCTGCTTGTGGCCCTCTATAGTCATTATAAAGTAATTTTTTCAGCAGCCCACTGTCATGATCTGTCTGCCTTCAAGCATTGAGACACATTCACTCATATTATTTCTCTGAGAAATTTCACCTATGAATTCTTGTACTCTGGTGTTTCTCGTATCCAAAGCAAAAGAGCTATTTAGAAGTTTACTTTTAAAACAGGGTAGAAATTCAGAAAAATCAAAGGTGCTCAATTGCAATATGTTTTCTTAAAAATGTGAACTTAGAGATTTGAAATAAAATTTTAAGAATCATTAACTACCTGGTTCATTTTACAGCGCCCTTTAGACTTGACATGGAAGATGAAGGTAAGGACCATGATGAAATATGGAGGGTAGACTGGACAAAATAAATCAACTGATTATTCATTTTATTTAACATTTGAAGAAGAGGATGAATATATATGTGAAGATCACTATTTGGAACAAGAAAGGAGTCAAATTTCTAAAAGAGTCAATTAAACAAAAAATGTCTAGGTATTTCCTTTATGTTTTCATTATTAGCAAGTGAAAATAAAATTATAAAATGCAGAAAATACAAAGTATATGAAATAGCATTTTCCTAGAATTATTAATGTAGGAGGAATTACAATATTCACTAACTTATACAAGTGATGGTTTTACCTTCAATATCTATCGTTAAATAAATAATTACTCACAAAATCTTAATGAGGATGTAATATCCAATTAGATAGTGTTACTCTGAAAGGCACCAATAGTGTATCTATTAGTTTTTACTTAACTCTATCATTGTAAATATTTTAAAACCATTCCATGCTATGATTACGTGGAAATAAAAGAAAAAAGTATTACTTTATATGAGATGTTTTAAATAACTTCAAATTTGATTTAGAATTGGGGAAAGTAGTGAGATATAATATTAGGTTACAGGATTGCACTTCTAAATCAGAATTGCTCTGCCTGTGTTGGTTTATGATGGTAAATTTTAACATGTCACTTAACCTCTCAGTTATTGGTTTCCTCATATGTAAAGTGAATAGGTCAAAAATCCCAGACTCCCTTACAGCTCATAAATGTTAACTATTATTCTAAGCTATTCGAGCATACCTTCTTTTATTATTCTTTACTTTACTGTGCTTCACAGAGATTATGCTTTTTACAAATTGAAGGTCTGTGGCAACCCTGCATCGGGCAAGTCTATCAGCGCTATTTTACCAACTGCCTTTGTTCACTTCACTCTTTTGGTGATTCTCACATTTCAAACTTTTTCATTATTATTCAATTTGTTACGGTGATCTGTGATCAGTGATCTCTGATGTTACTATTGCAGAAAGATTACAGCTCACTGAAGGCTCAGATCATGGTTAGCATTTTTTAAGTAATATAGTATTTTTTAATTAAGGGCATGTACATGTTTTATTAGATATAATGCCATTGCGCACTTAATAAACTACAGTATAGTTTAAACATAACTTTTGTATGCACAGGGACACCAAAAACTTCATGTGACTCACTTTATTGCAATATTCACTTTACTGCAGTGGTCTGGAACGAAACATGGAATATCTTTGAGGTGGGCCTGTAGAAGTAAGCTGTTTTAAATTATTCACTGTTGTTCTTTTGATCAAGTATATATTTAAAAATTTTTATTGATATAAACTTGTAAAGAAATTCTAATATTAAATAAGGAACTTTATGATTTTCCATTGACCATTCTCAGGAGAGTAACAAGTTGGGCTTCTCAGAAAAACTAAATATGAATAGCACATCAGGAAGGAAAATAATCAGTGTAAATTTATCTTGAAAGTTACTGTCTATAGTAACAAGACTTATTGACGACCTCTGTGGTAAGCACGGTTCTAGGTTTTGGGGATGCTCAAGTTAAATACAAACAGAAAACAAATAAAAGCAATTGGTATTTTCAGAGTGCTTGGTTTCCACTAGACATTTATATACAAAACGTGAAATAAGTGAGTTATATAACATATTAGGTGGTGATGAGCGCTAGAGGGGAAAAAAGTGAGGAGAGACTTGCAATATTCAAAAGCGTGGTCAGGGAGAGTGACATAGGAAGCAGGTAAGAGGGGGAGCTCGCTCCTACCTGAGGCTGAGGAACGGTGTTCCAGGCAAAGTGCAAGCGCTCAGAGGTAAGAGCAAGATACACTTATTTGGAAAGAAAGTTGTCCAAAACGGCTGATGGACGCAGAGTCGAGGTGGTGAGAGCTTAGTTCAGGGAATTGGGAGTGGAGAGTCAGATTATTTTGAGCTCTGTATCCTCTAATTCAAAGGATTTTAAATTAAATCTGAGTGAAAAGTCACTGAAGGTTTGTGTAGGGACTTGAAAGGCTGGCACTGATGTGGTTAATAATATTGATGTGTTAAAAAATTTACAAAAATTACAAAAACTTTGACAATGCTTTGGAAAGAATTGAAGAGTGACTCTGAAAGCCTTTGTAGCCACGTTATCTTATTAGTGGTATAAAAAAGGACTCAGACTTCCTGTTTAATGCTTTATGTAATAGCAAAATGCAAAATATCCTATTTCATCCAGGAAGAACTTGATTTTCCTCCCATGGTGGAAAGCAAAAATATCTAGAAAACTATATGGCAATAAAGTAAAATGCAATTCTTTCCCAGAAAATACTGCTTTAAAAGTAATTGAAAATACTGCTGCAACTGTAAAGGGAAGAGCATTAGAACAAATTAGACTGTGTGGGAGGTTTGCTACACAGCAGATGAGAGAACAGATATTTCTAAGATGAATCAGCCTAAGGTATTTGCTGGATTCTCCTTCAATAATAAAACAAAATGAAGGGCTACTTTTTCTATGAGGCACTAAAAGAAAGCTATATCAGAGACATATATAAGCTCAACAGTAGATGACTTCTTATAAAAACTGTATTTTAGGAGAAAATTGTATCCATATAAACTCTGATGGAGTACCTACATGGCATGAACTTTTAAAAGGAAAGATAAATTAAATATCACATGCTATAAGAACCTATTACTTTCCTACTTAGTGCCAGAGACTGTATATGCATTTTGAGTTAAAATAAACAGATGCAAATGGCTTTTTATTTAACCATAATCATGCTTTGGATAATCTCCTGTAAGCAGACATTATATCCAGGTCTAACAAGGAACTGCTTTTATGTTAGCAGATGGAGTTTACTTATTAGACCATGCTTTACAAAAATTGTTAAAATAATAAATCTCTCCCCATGCCCTGAGGGTCAGTAATTCTCACTCCATAGGACAAACTGAGGGATAGTATTACAGAACTAAGAACACCCAACAGAGCATCCTGCATTTCTCATTTTCTGAGATACAGCTGAAAACATTATAGTTTTTGTGCTAAAAAAGCAAAAGTATGTTTTAGACATGTAGTTAAAGATAACGTGTGACTACTTTTGAAAGATTTTAAAACCATTCCATATCATGAAGTAAGAGGCTAAGAGGATCTAGTTCCTTTGCTAACATTCAAATATATTAATGTTAATATCCTCACACATGTAAATGAATATATGTTGGAGTGGTCATTTGAAATCTCCCTTTCAAAATAGTATAACATGAGCTCTCCCACAGTCTTATTTTTAACAGTTCACCAAAAAACATAATTTTTTTAAACTATTGTAATTTGAGCTTGGCTTGCTTGCTTCCTGTCTTTTCTCCCTTCTCCCTTCTTTCTTGCTTTCCTTCTAGTTCTCTTTCCTTTGCTTATTCCCTACTGCTTCTGTTCCTTTTTTTCTTCTATCACCAAGAATTAAAAAAAAACAAGAATGAAAAAATAAAATCTAAAAAGATCTAATAGAAAATCTTGCGGAGAGTGGTATGTTGAATGAATCTTTCTTCTAGCCCAGTGAAAGAAAACCACCACCACTGAAACCAGGTAATATGTTTACCTTAATGTTAAATGGGACTTTGTAGATGTGATTAAGGTAGGGATCATGAGATGGGACTGTTATCCTGGGTTATCGAAGTAGGCCCAGTGTAGTCACAAGGGTTTGTGTAAGAGGGAGGCAAGAGGATCAAATCAGAGAGAAAGAGATGTAATGACAGAGCAGAGGTTAGATTATACGAGGAAGACTCACAGGACAAAGAAGGCAAATGGCCTCCGGAAGTTGGAAAAGGCAAGGAAACATTGTCTCCTAAACCCTCCAGTAGGAGCTCAGTCCTCCAACACCTTGATTTTAAGACTTCTGACCTCCAGAATGATTGTGCAATACATTTGTTTTGTTTTAAGCTACAAAATTTATGGTAATGCTATAGCAGTAATCAAAAACTAATACAGAGAATGACTTATACAAATGCATGAAAGTTTGAGACCTTAGTCATATCAGGATATGTCAAGAAACGCAGTGTAGCTAGAGCCTTGGATGCATGCAGAAAAATAACAAGTAATTAGGTGTAATTTGTACCTTTTTTTGATCTGACTAGGTGCCTCTGCTTGGGCTCTCATACACAATTTTCACACCTTATTTTATTTAACTGTTTATTTTTCTGTCTCTTCTGATTTTCCGTAAACCCAGTGTGGATGAAGATCAGTGCCATTTTGCTCACTGTTTTATCCCCAGCATCTGGCACAAGGCATCAGTTAAGATTATTTTCATGATTGAGATGACTTGTAATTAATTTGAGATTGGAGTGGGGTCAAAGTATTTATAGTGTACGTCAGATGTACAAAAAAGTGTGATATTTCCTATAGTAGATATCTTTCCTCAATGATGGTGAATACATTTGATCTTGCCAATGAAAAAGTTTCTCAGTGATATACAGTTAAAAGAGTCAAGGTTATAAATTACTCGATATTCTAAGGTTTGTTACTTCTGAGGACTCCTTCTCTAGTGATCCAACTTCCAAAATGGCACCTGGAGCTCTGGTTTTTCTCATTCCATTGGGGAAGTGCCACACTCTATTTCACACTGTCCCCAGTGTCTCTCTGTGATCACAGCAGAAGAGCCTAATGGTTTCCTTGTGGTGACTCACTGTGTCTGCTGTGAGTGCAGCTCTGCTTGTACAGCCTAGCGGTGGCCCTCGTTTGTCCATATGGCTACCTACTCACCCCACCCCTTCCGCTCAACATCCTCAGCTCTATTGATTTTGCCTCACGGGGGCACACGGGAAAGTTTTGATTGTCTATATATTGTGTGTTGTCTGAGGAGAAGCAAGGGAACTACCTCAGGCCCCTCTACATAAGTATTTTCCTCAGCATCTACATTCTTACCCTCAGGCATCATTTTTGACTTAATATTAGGATTCTCTGAGGCAAGTACAGTCTTTCAGCATCGCAGGGATGGAAAAAAGACATCAGATATCAACCGCCTAGTCTTAACAACCAAACGCCTTTCAATCTAACCCTTGTCTAGATCCAGAAAACAAAGACAGGATTCATATCTAAAATTTGCCTTTTCTTTTCCTCTACTTATCTCATCAGCTTTTACCAACAAAAACGATATTCGTTTATCTCTTCTCTTTCTATATAACACTGTAATGCTCTCTAATTTTTCAGTTACCTTATAGACTAAAAAAGCAATGAAAAAACAAAACAAATATCAACAACAAAATTCTCTGAACTGAGACAACCAAGCTTGGATCCTAACATATAAAAATTCCACCTTGGGAATTTTGAGAAATCTTCTTCCTCTCTCCTCCAAGGAAAACTGAAACATAAAAAGCATTTGCTTTTAGCTTGTTTTCTCACCTGGACTTTTATTACACAACTTTAGCACTATCTTGATATCCACAGCAAAGCAACGGCCTCCTCATTTTCAGCCAGATTCTGTCTTCCTTGTAAAGCATGGAGTACATTTCACTTTCTGGCTAAAGAAGCCTTAAATCAGGTAGGATCTAGAAATCACCTGGAACAAAATTATTCTGATTTATTATCTTCCTCCTATACAAACTTTATTTTGAATGTGGTTGAAAGTCATTGAAGTATATTGAGCAGGAGAGTGACTGAGTCATAACTACAGGTTTGAAAGTCACTGTCAGAGGGTTGGAAATTTTTACTGAACCAGGATGATCCTGGAGGTAGGGAGATCCATTCATTGCTAGATCAGTGATTGAGTGGGGGAGTAAGATGACTGTGATTTTAGACTATGATGCTTCAGGTGAAAAAGAGAAGGTAAACTTGCGATATAATTTAGAGGTGATGTAGTGACTCATTGGATAAAGCAAAAAAGGAGCAGTGGCAGTGTCTTGGGCTTTATGTCATTTCTTGAGAGATAAAATGGAGGAGGAAGAGCAAATTCTAAGGAAACAATTATCATCCAGCTTCCTTTGGGGATGTGGATTACCAATGTGGTATGGAAACCCAGAAGTAGATTCAGAAATGGAATATCAGCAGGTGATATGAAGGCTTAGAAAATGTAAATATATGGAGAAGACAGTTTAAATTTGAGGAAACAATTAATAGTATAAACTGACTTTGTATATTGTTGTGGAGAAAGTCAACTTCCCTCTTTATAAACACCAGTTCCTAAGAGGCAGAAGTCAGTAAACAGAAATATTAGACAATATATTCTCTACATATTGTAAAATAGAATATTATTTTATATGTGCACATATAAAAATAACTGTTGGGCTTCCCTGGTGGCACAGTGGTTGAGAATCTGCCTGCCAATGCAGGGGACACGGGTTCGAGCCCTGGTCTGGGAAGATCCCACGTGCCGCGGAGCAGCTGGGCCCGTGAGCCACAACTACTGAGCCTGCGCGTCTGGAGCCTGTGCTCTGCAACAAGAGAGGCCGCGATAGTGAGAGGCCCGCGCACCGCGATGAAGAGTGGCCCCCGCTTGCCACAACTAGAGAAAGCCCTCGCACAGAAACGAAGACTCAACACAGCCAAAAATAAATAAATAAATAAAATTTAAAACAAACAAACAAACAAAAAAAACTATTCCCTTTAAAAAAATATACTCATTGTCTGCAATTCAAATTTAACTGAGCATCCTGGAATTAAAAAATAAAAATAAAAATAAAACTGTTATGGGAACAGTTATTTGCCTCTTTTCATACATTTATTTTCCTTTGTATAATTCTCATAGCTTTTTTATTTCGCAGCATTTCCCCCCTTCACCTCTCCTCAAACAGTGTCTTTAAAAAGTCCTCTTATACTTAAAGTGCATGAAATCTTTAGAATTTCACATACTGTTTCCATGAGGGAATTCCTTCCTGGCATTTCTGGGAAAACTGATATGTTTTTCCAAATCTTAAACCCTGCGAAAAATAAGTCCAGAACTTTAGAAAACAGGAAAAAATATAATTCTCCTACAGGAATTGAAGCTTAACAATCAGTATAGGGAAGTTAGGGGACCAAGGAATTCACTGACATCAAAAAGAAAGTCAGACCAGGGAGCCTGGAAGGCAGAGCTGAAGGTTAAGGTTGACCTTTTCGGGAAACTGAAAAGGATCGCATTAGGGAAAGCAGATACCACTAATAAAGTCAAAGCACAAATGATGGGCTGGAAAAAATATTTACAATTAAATCATAGAACAGGGAAAATTTCTCTAGTATATATATAAAATTTCTACACGTTATTGAGAAAAAGAATGTTACTGAATTACAAAATTGGTGAAGGGTATGAGGACTTTATGGAAAAAAGAAACATAAATGTGTCTTCAGCATATAAAAAGATATTTAAGACCATTCCTTATAACATAGATGCAAATAAATACTGTAATGAGATACAGTTCTTTTAAAACCTAAATGATGGGCACACAGTGGAAAATTTGGTAACAGATAACAAAGTGTAACCCAACTTTAAATAGCAAACCTCAATTCAACCACTCTCTACATATTCGTTTAAAAAGATAAAGTTACTCCATAGCACTTGTCAACATCTAACAAATTATATATTTTATTTGTATTTGAAATAAACTGCCTACACCAAGAAAACATAGGCTGCATATACACAGTTCTTCCAACACCTAGACTTAACCTCTGTCTTTATCATCCAACCTAGTCCCTGAAGCCAGCAGAGAGAGTGCTACTAGGCCATCCTTTCTTCTCCTCCTCCGTTTATCCTTATCCCACTTCTTCTTCTACTTTGTCTTCCTGGTCATCTTCATCTTCAACTTCCTCTTCCTACTTTGTGCCTGGCACGAAACTTTCAGCTATGTTAGGGAAAAATTTTTTCAGTGCAAAAAGTATCTGAGGATACTCAAAGCTCACTGATGTTGTAAAGAGTTAAATTCTAAAACTGTGTTGAGGTGGGACACAGATCTTTATTTACTGCTGTTGTTGTTTTATAGGATCAAATACTTTTATCAGGGGAGGAAGAAGGTAGATGGCTGTTGTAATTGAACTCTGTATAATCTCCACTACATTTCGATAACGATTAGTTTAGAAACAACATGCCAGCAATTCTCCTGTTACTAGGACTAATGGTAACTTGAATCATTTCAATGATCATACAGCTGAGGTAGGAAACAAACATGACTGTTGTGTTTTTAAACCACGATCCTTCTGAACTGCTATTTTCCTTCTAAATGAAAGATAGTGTGAACTACAAATTAAAATCAAATGGCTTATAGTGAAGGCTTAGCCAGTTTATATAATAAATAGTATTTTCTTATCATTTTACATTAGTTTTCATTGATCTGTTAGGATATTTTAATTTTAGAAGAAATGACTGGAAATGTCAGAATAAGCGACACTTGGAAAAAAAGATCTGTCAACTAGTAAAGATAGACACCACAGTGGTCCTTTATATAAAATACTGAGAAGACCCACCACATTATAAAAATTCAAAACTTTTTAATTTTATTACTATTTAAGGGATTATTTAATTGGAAAATCATTTAAGGGGTTTTTGAATTTGATATAATATGGATATTTACAAGTCCGAATGAAGCATTTTAAAATGACAGTATTTTACTTTTATTTATTTCAACTCTTTTGAAGTATTCTTTGAAGACAATAGAGCCATGGAAGAAATTGTGGGATAAAGAAATAAAGGAATAAAATAAACAACAATGGGACTCATGGGAAATATTTCATATGTAAATAGATAAATTTTCTGCTCAGATCAAACATTTTTTGTGTTCTTCCTCTCTCTCATCTCTTTCTAGATGCTATATCTATTCTGTTTTCAAAATCTCACCTCAAATAGCCTCAAATATAAAATTTAATTTCAAAAGAGGATGAACTTGTAAAAGAAGAATATACATGGCCTCCCTTTGGTGATAGCTTTCTGTCTATAAAGTGGGACATTTGAAAATAAAAAGAGGGGGACACCGGATCCCAGAGATCCTCCAGAGATCATCATTGTTCATCTTCTCTATTTATATACCATGACAGGGAGATCCAGAGACTCTATTTTTCTGTAGCACACTCAATGACTTAATTTTGCTAAAACTCACATTTTATCATTGATCATTTTCCACTCTTAAATATTAACATTTTCTCTTTGGTAAGAGAATCATTATTATCATGTGTCCTTTTCATAAACATTTCCTTGTGTTAATAAAAGACTATTAATTTCAAAGATGAAAGCAATTCCATTAAAGTATGGAATACCATAAAAAGAGAGTGTTACCTTGTCAGTTTCAGCATTGTATATGCATTTCTAGGAGATTTAGAAATCTTTTCTGTTGCAGGTATGTTTTCTTTATTGCACTATTTTATACTAGAGCATATTGCAGGGTTAACAGTTTTTAAAAATGACTCATAATTTTGTGCACATCTCTGCCGTATTATTACAATCTTCATTCTGTTTAAGGTTTAATTTTAAAAATAATTCCCTCTTATTAAAATATCCCACATTACATTATTGCTGGTCATGCAGAAAATTACTTTGCTGCAGGAAACAAAGCCATCCAGTATAATCTTTTCTCCTTATAGCAGAGGAGATAATAGGATTAATCGCAAGTCAATATCTTGGAAGTAGAATACTTTGCTGGCTGAACTGAGCCATGCCTGTCATTTAGAGATGATAGATAATTGAACTTATGTGATACTAGATAATCAAATGCATCCAGTCACCATAATAATGAATATTTTTAAAATCTTAAAATGTGTTAATTAGCCATTGAATATGAGGAGAAGCTGGATTAGCCCCATGGGGAACCAGGTGGCTTGTTGAGACATCATCATATAACCATGCCCACTTAGGCAACTTTCTCCTCAGCTTACCTGATACTATTTTGTACATGTAAAGACACTTGATAAAGTAGAAAAGGTCTCATACTGTGAATCTTTTAATGATTGTGTCTACTGCATGGCTTTGGGTATAACATTAGATCCTGATACTGCCCAGTGGCTTGATTCCTCAGTGGTTCTCTTCGTACTTAGTAGGGTTATTTTAAAATGTATTTTTTCAGAACAATGTCTATATTCATTTTTAGGAATGCAGTTTAAAAATGAAGATTTTTACAAGACATTTGAGAATCTTTAGGCAAGTGTTATTATCATGAAATTTTGGATATAAGAAGAACTTTATTTCATATTATAGATAAAAAAATGAGGTGCAGAGGGGCTATATTATTTACGGAGGAATATAGCATTGCTGAAAGTGTTAGAATGAGAATTCATGTCAACCACGCTCAGTAAAACACTCTGCACTACTTAAAGCTATCTAGGAGAATTGTGAAATGAATCACTTAGTGTATTTAGGAAATTATAAGAGGATTTTTTTTTTAAATTTAACTCTACAATAAATTTTTTAAATGACATATCTAAAGTGTACCATAAATTGATCTCACCCTGGTAACTACCACCTATATCAAGATACAGAACCACACCAGCACTTCAAACCCTCTCATATTTCCTCCTGACCCCTCTCTTCCCCAAAGGAAATGACTGTCTTGACTTCCAAACCCATAAATTAATTATATATATATGACATATATATTATATATATGACTTGTATTCTTTATGCCTTACATAATTTATTCAAAATTATGTTTGTTGGATTCCTTGATGTTCAAATATATAGTTGTAGTTCATCCAGTTGCACAATTGTATAATAAATCATCAGTTAAAGTTACCACAAAATATCCATTCTACTCGTGATAGATTTTTTTTTTTTATTAATTTTTTTTTTTTTTTTTTTTTGTATTTTCCCAGTGACATATGATGTGGAACATCTTTTCATATGCTGATTGGCCATGTGTATATCTTCTTTGGGGAGGTCTCT
>NW_028122339.1:0-72285 GCF_965194805.1 Balaenoptera borealis | reverse complement strand
TGTGTGACTCTGTTCTGTTTTGTAATTCAGTTCAAGTGTAACGGTTTTTACATTCCCTCTATAAGTGATACCTTATGAGAAGTGTCCTTTTCTGTGTGACTTATTTCACTTAGAATCGTCGTACCTAAATCCACTCATCATGCTGCTATTAGCCTTATGACATTGATTTCATGGCTGAGTGATATTCCATTGTACATAAGGACCACAACTTCTTTATCCATTTTTCTCCCTCCTGGGATATTGAAGGTGGAATGAAGTGGAGGTCCTTGTCAACAGAGCAGCCCTAAACTTTGGGGTGCTTGTGTCTTGCTGATTTTTCATTTTCCCAATTTATACCCCCATGAGTGGAAGTGCCCTATGCTCTCTAAGCTGTGTTTTTTAGATGTTTCAGGACACACCGTACACTTCTCCAGAGTGGCTGTTGGCAATTTACATCCCGCCCATCAGTGTAGCAAGGCTCCCATTTCTCCATGGCCTGTCCTGCATTTCTGGTTTTGAGACTTTTTTCAGCATGGCCCTTTTGACCGATGGGTAGCGAGTCTTCTTTGTAGCCCTGATTTGCCTTTCCAGGTTGCTTGGTTGGCCAAAAAGGGCGTATGCGTTTTTTCCTGAATATATTCAGGAAAAAACGCATACGCCCTTTTTGGCCAAGGGCATCATTGTCAACGTTTTGCCACTTTTCATGTGCTTTAAAGGCGATTCGAATCTACCTCCTGAAATCTGTTTCCTGCATTTCTGCCTTGATTTCAAATCCTCTTCTTTGCCTTCCCTCAATATATTTGTGGACGAGAGTTATCATTTATAACTCTGCAGGTTTGTGAATTGCAGTGCCCTGAAGCTCCATTGTACAACTCGCTTTTTTGGGAGCTGGCCGCAAAAGCGCAGGATGGCTTCAGGCCCTGTTCTGGTTCCGGGGGGGAGGATGAGCCTGTGGTTAATTCTTCTTCCTGATGGGAAAATAGAGTGACCTGTGCCTGTCCCAACACCAAGAGCTAGTCTCTCACTGGTTCCCCGTCTACCCGTTCATCCTCAGGACAAATTGCCACCTGTACGGAACAGGAGGTTAAAGGTGCTGATGCTCCAAGTAGGGAGATTGTTAGTAAAGCGGCTGGAATGGCGAACCCGGGCACAAGGAGAAGAGAAATGAGGTGCGTTTTAGAAACCTTTCCCCATCACATGGTGTACCATCTTTTTGTTTTCTCATGCATGTTTTCGATGTAGGAAGATGCCCTTGAACCTGGAGATTTGGGACCCATGCGATGGGTACCACGCAGTATTACTTTAAAGGGTCTGCGTTTGCTCACCCAACCTCACCAAACCTCTCAGCCCCAAGAGTGTCCACCCTTATGTCTCATCCAGCTGTGGGTCTAGATATGGTCAATCCAGGTTGCATCACAGCCCCTGAACGCATTGTGTAAGAATTTCTCTCTCTTTCACTGTCTTTGTTTCATGGGTTTTTCAAAGTAATTTATTTTTATAATGGGGTTTAGCTGCTTTTCACTGCTGTGTTTATGCCGCTTTACACCCACTTGACACACTAACAGAGAGATATCAATACATAGGTTTTAAGATTATTACTAGTCAGATATATTCTTGTGTGGTGAATAGGGCGTGTTGAGTCCAGTTCTCTGAGCAAGGAGTAGGTCTTGTCTATTACATATTGGGTTTATGGAACGGTATCTGAGCTAATTTGAAACCCTTGTTTTATGTATCACCCCACCTCACCTTTCCCGTTAAGCAGCCATAGTGTGTTTTCTGCATGTGTGACTCTGTTCTGTTTTGTAATTCAGTTCAAGTGTAACGGTTTTTACAGTCCCTCTATAAGTGATACCTTATGAGAAGTGTCCTTTTCTGTGTGACTTATTTCACTTAGAATCGTCGTACCTAAATCCACTCATCATGCTGCTACTAGCCTTATGACATTGATTTCCTGGCTGAGTGATATTCCATTGTACATAAGGACCACAACTTCTTTATCCATTTTTCTCTTTCCTGGGATATTGAAGGTGGAATGAAGTGGAGGTCCTTGTCAACAGAGCAGCCCTAAACTTTGGGGTGCTTGTGTCTTGCTGAATTTTCATTTTCCCAATTTATACCCCCATGAGTGGAAGTGCCCTATGCTCTCTAAGCTGTGTTTTTTAGATGTTTCAGGACACACCGTACACTTCTCCAGAGTGGCTGTTGGCAATTTACATCCCGCCCATCAGTGTAGCAAGGCTCCCATTTCTCCATGGCCTGTCCTGCATTTCTGGTTTTGAGACTTTTTTCAGCATGTCCCTTTTGACCGATGGGTAGCGAGTCTGCTTTGTCGCGCTGATTTGCCTTTCCAGGTTGCTTGGTTGGCCAAAAAGGGCGTATGCGTTTTTTCCTGAATATATTCAGGAAAAAAGGCATACGCGCTTTTTGGCCAAGGGCATCATTGTCAACGTTTTGCCGCTTTTCATGTGCTTTAAAGGCGATTCGAATCTACCTCCTGAAATCTGTTTCCTACAATTCTGCCTTGATTTCAAATCCTCTTCTTTGCCTTCCCTCAATATATTTGTGGACGAGAGTTATCATTTATAACTCTGCAGGTTTGTGAATTGCAGTGCCCTGAAGCTCCATTGTACAACTCGCTTTTTTGGGAGCTGGCCGCAAAAGCACAGGATGGCTTCAGGCCCTTTTCTGGTTCCGGGGGGGAGGATGAGCCTGTGGTTAATTCTTCTTCCTGATGGGAAAATAGAGTGACCTGTGCCTGTCCCAACACCAAGAGCTAGTCTCTCACTGGTTCCCCGTCTACCCGTTCATCCTCAGGACAAATTGCCACCTGTACAGAACAGGAGGTTAAAGGTGCTGATGCTCCAAGTAGGGAGATTGTTAGTAAAGCGGCTGGAATGGCGAACCCGGGCACAAGGAGAAGAGAAATGAGGTGCGTTTTAGAAACCTTTCCACATCACACGGTGTACCATCTTCTGGGTTTCTCATGCATGTTTTCGATGTAGGAAGATGCCCTTGAACCTGGAGATTTGGGACCCATGCGATGGGTACCACGCAGTATTACTTTAAAGGGTCTGCGTTTGCTCACCCAACCTCACCAAACCTCTCAGCCCCAAGAGTGTCCACCCTTATGTCTCATCCAGCTGTGGGTCTAGATATGGTCAATCCAGGTTGCATCACAGCCCCTGAACGCATTGTGTAAGAATTTCTCTCTCTTTCACTGTCTTTGTTTCATGGGTTTTTCAAAGTAATTTATTTTTATAATGGGGTTTAGCTGCTTTTCACTGCTGTGTTTATGCCGCTTTACACCCACTTGACACACTAACAGAGAGATATCAATACATAGGTTTTAAGATTATTACTAGTCAGATATATTCTTGTGTGGTGAATAGGGCGTGTTGAGTCCAGTTCTCTGAGCAAGGAGTAGGTCTTGTCTATTACATATTGGGTTTATGGAACGGTATCTGAGCTAATTTGAAACCCTTGTTTTATGTATCACCCCACCTCACCTTTCCCGTTAAGCAGCCATAGTGTGTTTTCTGCATGTGTGACTCTGTTCTGTTTTGTAATTCAGTTCAAGTGTAACGGTTTTTACAGTCCCTCTATAAGTGATACCTTATGAGAAGTGTCCTTTTCTGTGTGACTTATTTCACTTAGAATCGTCGTACCTAAATCCACTCATCATGCTGCTACTAGCCTTATGACATTGATTTCCTGGCTGAGTGATATTCCATTGTACATAAGGACCACAACTTCTTTATCCATTTTTCTCTTTCCTGGGATATTGAAGGTGGAATGAAGTGGAGGTCCTTGTCAACAGAGCAGCCCTAAACTTTGGGGTGCTTGTGTCTTGCTGAATTTTCATTTTCCCAATTTATACCCCCATGAGTGGAAGTGCCCTATGCTCTCTAAGCTGTGTTTTTTAGATGTTTCAGGACACACCGTACACTTCTCCAGAGTGGCTGTTGGCAATTTACATCCCGCCCATCAGTGTAGCAAGGCTCCCATTTCTCCATGGCCTGTCCTGCATTTCTGGTTTTGAGACTTTTTTCAGCATGGCCCTTTTGACCGATGGGTAGCGAGTCTGCTTTGTCGCGCTGATTTGCCTTTCCAGGTTGCTTGGTTGGCCAAAAAGGGCGTATGCGTTTTTTCCTGAATATATTCAGGAAAAAAGGCATACGCGCTTTTTGGCCAAGGGCATCATTGTCAACGTTTTGCCGCTTTTCATGTGCTTTAAAGGCGATTCGAATCTACCTCCTGAAATCTGTTTCCTACAATTCTGCCTTGATTTCAAATCCTCTTCTTTGCCTTCCCTCAATATATTTGTGGACGAGAGTTATCATTTATAACTCTGCAGGTTTGTGAATTGCAGTGCCCTGAAGCTCCATTGTACAACTCGCTTTTTTGGGAGCTGGCCGCAAAAGCACAGGATGGCTTCAGGCCCTTTTCTGGTTCCGGGGGGGAGGATGAGCCTGTGGTTAATTCTTCTTCCTGATGGGAAAATAGAGTGACCTGTGCCTGTCCCAACACCAAGAGCTAGTCTCTCACTGGTTCCCCGTCTACCCGTTCATCCTCAGGACAAATTGCCACCTGTACAGAACAGGAGGTTAAAGGTGCTGATGCTCCAAGTAGGGAGATTGTTAGTAAAGCGGCTGGAATGGCGAACCCGGGCACAAGGAGAAGAGAAATGAGGTGCGTTTTAGAAACCTTTCCACATCACACGGTGTACCATCTTCTGGGTTTCTCATGCATGTTTTCGATGTAGGAAGATGCCCTTGAACCTGGAGATTTGGGACCCATGCGATGGGTACCACGCAGTATTACTTTAAAGGGTCTGCGTTTGCTCACCCAACCTCACCAAACCTCTCAGCCCCAAGAGTGTCCACCCTTATGTCTCATCCAGCTGTGGGTCTAGATATGGTCAATCCAGGTTGCATCACAGCCCCTGAACGCATTGTGTAAGAATTTCTCTCTCTTTCACTGTCTTTGTTTCATGGGTTTTTCAAAGTAATTTATTTTTATAATGGGGTTTAGCTGCTTTTCACTGCTGTGTTTATGCCGCTTTTCACCCACTTGACACACTAACAGAGAGATATCAATACATAGGTTTCAAAATTATTACTAGTGAGATATATTCTTGTGCGGTGAATAGGGCGTGTTGAGTCCAGTTCTCTGAGCAAGGAGTAGGTCTTGTCTATTACATATTGGGTTTATGGAACGGTATCTGAGCTAATTTGAAACCCTTGTTTTATGTATCACCCCACCTCACCTTTCCCGTTAAGCAGCCATAGTGTGTTTTCTGCCTGTGTGACTCTGTTCTGTTTTGTAATTCAGTTCAAGTGTAACGGTTTTTACATTCCCTCTATAAGTGATAACTTATGAGAAGTGTCCTTTTCTGTGTGACTTATTTCACTTAGAATCGTCGTACCTAAATCCACTCATCATGCTGCTACTAGCCTTATGACATTGATTTCCTGGCTGAGTGATATTCCATTGTACATAAGGACCACAACTTCTTTATCCATTTTTCTCTTTCCTGGGATATTGAAGGTGGAATGAAGTGGAGGTCCTTGTCAACAGAGCAGCCCTAAACTTTGGGGTGCTTGTGTCTTGCTGAATTTTCATTTTCCCAATTTATACCCCCATGAGTGGAAGTGCCCTATGCTCTCTAAGCTGTGTTTTTTAGATGTTTCAGGACACACCGTACACTTCTCCAGAGTGGCTGTTGGCAATTTACATCCCGCCCATCAGTGTAGCAAGGCTCCCATTTCTCCATGGCCTGTCCTGCATTTCTGGTTTTGAGACTTTTTTCAGAATGGCCCTTTTGACCGATGGGTAGCGAGTCTGCTTTGTAGCGCTGATTTGCCTTTTCAGGTTGCTTGGTTGGCCAAAAAGGGCGTATGCGTTTTTTCCTGAATATATTCAGGAAAAAACGCATACGCCCTTTTTGGCCAAGGGCATCATTGTCAACGTTTTGCCGCTTTTCTTGTGCTTTAAAGGCGATTCGAATCTACCTCCTGAAATCTGTTTCCTACAATTCTGCCTTGATTTCAAATCCTCTTCTTTGCCTTCCCTCAATATATTTGTGGACGAGAGTTATCATTTATAACTCTGCAGGTTTGTGAATTGCAGTGCCCTGAAGCTCCATTTTACAACTCGCTTTTTTGGGAGCTGGCCGCAAAAGCGCAGGATGGCTTCAGGCCCTGTTCTGGTTCCGGGGGGGAGGATGAGCCTGTGGTTAATTCTTCTTCCTGATGGGAAAATAGAGTGACCTGTGCCTGTCCCAACACCAAGAGCTAGTCTCTCACTGGTTCCCCGTCTACCCGTTCATCCTCAGGACAAATTGCCACCTGTACGGAACAGGAGGTTAAAGGTGCTGATGCTCCAAGTAGGGAGATTGTTAGTAAAGCGGCTGGAATGGCGAACCCGGGCACAAGGAGAAGAGAAATGAGGTGCGTTTTAGAAACCTTTCCCCATCACATGGTGTACCATCTTTTTGTTTTCTCATGCATGTTTTCGATGTAGGAAGATGCCCTTGAACCTGGAGATTTGGGACCCATGCGATGGGTACCACGCAGTATTACTTTAAAGGGTCTGCGTTTGCTCACCCAACCTCACCAAACCTCTCAGCCCCAAGAGTGTCCACCCTTATGTCTCATCCAGCTGTGGGTCTAGATATGGTCAATCCAGGTTGCATCACAGCCCCTGAACGCATTGTGTAAGAATTTCTCTCTCTTTCACTGTCTTTGTTTCATGGGTTTTTCAAAGTAATTTATTTTTATAATGGGGTTTAGCTGCTTTTCACTGCTGTGTTTATGCCGCTTTACACCCACTTGACACACTAACAGAGAGATATCAATACATAGGTTTTAAGATTATTACTAGTCAGATATATTCTTGTGCGGTGAATAGGGCGTGTTGAGTCCAGTTCTCTGAGCAAGGAGTAGGTCTTGTCTATTACATATTGGGTTTATGGAACGGTATCTGAGCTAATTTGAAACCCTTTTTTTATGTATCACCCCACCTCACCTTTCCCGTTAAGCAGCCATAGTGTGTTTTCTGCATGTGTGACTCTGTTCTGTTTTGTAATTCAGTTCAAGTGTAACGGTTTTTACATTCCCTCTATAAGTGATACCTTATGAGAAGTGTCCTTTTCTGTGTGACTTATTTCACTTAGAATCGTCGTACCTAAATCCACTCATCATGCTGCTATTAGCCTTATGACATTGATTTCATGGCTGAGTGATATTCCATTGTACATAAGGACCACAACTTCTTTATCCATTTTTCTCCCTCCTGGGATATTGAAGGTGGAATGAAGTGGAGGTCCTTGTCAACAGAGCAGCCCTAAACTTTGGGGTGCTTGTGTCTTGGTGATTTTTCATTTTCCCAATTTATACCCCCATGAGTGGAAGTGCCCTATGCTCTCTAAGCTGTGTTTTTTAGATGTTTCAGGACACACCGTACACTTCTCCAGAGTGGCTGTTGGCAATTTACATCCCGCCCATCAGTGTAGCAAGGCTCCCATTTCTCCATGGCCTGTCCTGCATTTCTGGTTTTGAGACTTTTTTCAGCATGGCCCTTTTGACCGATGGGTAGCGAGTCTTCTTTGTAGCCCTGATTTGCCTTTCCAGGTTGCTTGGTTGGCCAAAAAGGGCGTATGCGTTTTTTCCTGAATATATTCAGGAAAAAACGCATACGCCCTTTTTGGCCAAGGGCATCATTGTCAACGTTTTGCCGCTTTTCATGTGCTTTAAAGGCGATTCGAATCTACCTCCTGAAATCTGTTTCCTGCATTTCTGCCTTGATTTCAAATCCTCTTCTTTGCCTTCCCTCAATATATTTGTGGACGAGAGTTATCATTTATAACTCTGCAGGTTTGTGAATTGCAGTGCCCTGAAGCTCCATTGTACAACTCGCTTTTTTGGGAGCTGGCCGCAAAAGCGCAGGATGGCTTCAGGCCCTGTTCTGGTTCCGGGGGGGAGGATGAGCCTGTGGTTAATTCTTCTTCCTGATGGGAAAATAGAGTGACCTGTGCCTGTCCCAACACCAAGAGCTAGTCTCTCACTGGTTCCCCGTCTACCCGTTCATCCTCAGGACAAATTGCAACCTGTACGGAACAGGAGGTTAAAGGTGCTGATGCTCCAAGTAGGGAGATTGTTAGTAAAGCGGCTGGAATGGCGACCCCGGGCACAAGGAGAAGAGAAATGAGGTGCGTTTTAGAAACCTTTCCCCATCACATGGTGTACCATCTTTTTGTTTTCTCATGCATGTTTTCGATGTAGGAAGATGCCCTTGAACCTGGAGATTTGGGACCCATGCGATGGGTACCACGCAGTATTACTTTAAAGGGTCTGCGTTTGCTCACCCAACCTCACCAAACCTCTCAGCCCCAAGAGTGTCCACCCTTATGTCTCATCCAGCTGTGGGTCTAGATATGGTCAATCCAGGTTGCATCACAGCCCCTGAACGCATTGTGTAAGAATTTCTCTCTCTTTCACTGTCTTTGTTTCATGGGTTTTTCAAAGTAATTTATTTTTATAATGGGGTTTAGCTGCTTTTCACTGCTGTGTTTATGCCGCTTTACACCCACTTGACACACTAACAGAGAGATATCAATACATAGGTTTTAAGATTATTACTAGTCAGATATATTCTTGTGCGGTGAATAGGGCGTGTTGAGTCCAGTTCTCTGAGCAAGGAGTAGGTCTTGTCTATTACATATTGGGTTTATGGAACGGTATCTGAGCTAATTTGAAACCCTTTTTTTATGTATCACCCCACCTCACCTTTCCCGTTAAGCAGCCATAGTGTGTTTTCTGCATGTGTGACTCTGTTCTGTTTTGTAATTCAGTTCAAGTGTAACGGTTTTTACATTCCCTCTATAAGTGATACCTTATGAGAAGTGTCCTTTTCTGTGTGACTTATTTCACTTAGAATCGTCGTACCTAAATCCACTCATCATGCTGCTATTAGCCTTATGACATTGATTTCATGGCTGAGTGATATTCCATTGTACATAAGGACCACAACTTCTTTATCCATTTTTCTCCCTCCTGGGATATTGAAGGTGGAATGAAGTGGAGGTCCTTGTCAACAGAGCAGCCCTAAACTTTGGGGTGCTTGTGTCTTGCTGATTTTTCATTTTCCCAATTTATACCCCCATGAGTGGAAGTGCCCTATGCTCTCTAAGCTGTGTTTTTTAGATGTTTCAGGACACACCGTACACTTCTCCAGAGTGGCTGTTGGCAATTTACATCCCGCCCATCAGTGTAGCAAGGCTCCCATTTCTCCATGGCCTTTCCTGCATTTCTGGTTTTGAGACTTTTTTCAGCATGGCCCTTTTGACCGATGGGTAGCGAGTCTTCTTTGTAGCCCTGATTTGCCTTTCCAGGTTGCTTGGTTGGCCAAAAAGGGCGTATGCGTTTTTTCCTGAATATATTCAGGAAAAAACGCATACGCCCTTTTTGGCCAAGGGCATCATTGTCAACGTTTTGCCGCTTTTCATGTGCTTTAAAGGCGATTCGAATCTACCTCCTGAAATCTGTTTCCTGCATTTCTGCCTTGATTTCAAATCCTCTTCTTTGCCTTCCCTCAATATATTTGTGGACGAGAGTTATCATTTATAACTCTGCAGGTTTGTGAATTGCAGTGCCCTGAAGCTCCATTGTACAACTCGCTTTTTTGGGAGCTGGCCGCAAAAGCGCAGGATGGCTTCAGGCCCTGTTCTGGTTCCGGGGGGGAGGATGAGCCTGTGGTTAATTCTTCTTCCTGATGGGAAAATAGAGTGACCTGTGCCTGTCCCAACACCAAGAGCTAGTCTCTCACTGGTTCCCCGTCTACCCGTTCATCCTCAGGACAAATTGCAACCTGTACGGAACAGGAGGTTAAAGGTGCTGATGCTCCAAGTAGGGAGATTGTTAGTAAAGCGGCTGGAATGGCGAACCCGGGCACAAGGAGAAGAGAAATGAGGTGCGTTTTAGAAACCTTTCCCCATCACATGGTGTACCATCTTTTTGTTTTCTCATGCATGTTTTCGATGTAGGAAGATGCCCTTGAACCTGGAGATTTGGGACCCATGCGATGGGTACCACGCAGTATTACTTTAAAGGGTCTGCGTTTGCTCACCCAACCTCACCAAACCTCTCAGCCCCAAGAGTGTCCACCCTTATGTCTCATCCAGCTGTGGGTCTAGAAATGGTCAATCCAGGTTGCATCACAGCCCCTGAACGCATTGTGTAAGAAATTCTCTCTCTTTCACTGTCTTTGTTTCATGGGTTTTTCAAAGTAATTTATTTTTATAATGGGGTTTAGCTGCTTTTCACTGCTGTGTTTATGCCGCTTTACACCCACTTGACACACTAACAGAGAGATATCAATACATAGGTTTTAAGATTATTACTAGTCAGATATATTCTTGTGCGGTGAATAAGGCGTGTTGAGTCCAGTTCTCTGAGCAAGGAGTAGGTCTTGTCTATTACATATTGGGTTTATGGAACGGTATCTGAGCTAATTTGAAACCCTTGTTTTATGTATCACCCCACCTTACCTTTCCCGTTAAGCAGCCATAGTGTGTTTTCTGCATGTGTGACTCTGTTCTGTTTTGTAATTCAGTTCAAGTGTAACGGTTTTTACATTCCCTCTATAAGTGATACCTTATGAGAAGTGTCCTTTTCTGTGTGACTTATTTCACTTAGAATCGTCGTACCTAAATCCACTCATCATGCTGCTATTAGCCTTATGACATTGATTTCATGGCTGAGTGATATTCCATTGTACATAAGGACCACAACTTCTTTATCCATTTTTCTCCCTCCTGGGATATTGAAGGTGGAATGAAGTGGAGGTCCTTGTCAACAGAGCAGCCCTAAACTTTGGGGTGCTTGTGTCTTGCTGATTTTTCATTTTCCCAATTTATACCCCCATGAGTGGAAGTGCCCTATGCTCTCTAAGCTGTGTTTTTTAGATGTTTCAGGACACACCGTACACTTCTCCAGAGTGGCTGTTGGCAATTTACATCCCGCCCATCAGTGTAGCAAGGCTCCCATTTCTCCATGGCCTTTCCTGCATTTCTGGTTTTGAGACTTTTTTCAGCATGGCCCTTTTGACCGATGGGTAGCGAGTCTTCTTTGTAGCCCTGATTTGCCTTTCCAGGTTGCTTGGTTGGCCAAAAAGGGCGTATGCGTTTTTTCCTGAATATATTCAGGAAAAAACGCATACGCCCTTTTTGGCCAAGGGCATCATTGTCAACGTTTTGCCGCTTTTCATGTGCTTTAAAGGCGATTCGAATCTACCTCCTGAAATCTGTTTCCTGCATTTCTGCCTTGATTTCAAATCCTCTTCTTTGCCTTCCCTCAATATATTTGTGGACGAGAGTTATCATTTATAACTCTGCAGGTTTGTGAATTGCAGTGCCCTGAAGCTCCATTGTACAACTCGCTTTTTTGGGAGCTGGCCGCAAAAGCGCAGGATGGCTTCAGGCCCTGTTCTGGTTCCGGGGGGGAGGATGAGCCTGTGGTTAATTCTTCTTCCTGATGGGAAAATAGAGTGACCTGTGCCTGTCCCAACACCAAGAGCTAGTCTCTCACTGGTTCCCCGTCTACCCGTTCATCCTCAGGACAAATTGCAACCTGTACGGAACAGGAGGTTAAAGGTGCTGATGCTCCAAGTAGGGAGATTGTTAGTAAAGCGGCTGGAATGGCGACCCCGGGCACAAGGAGAAGAGAAATGAGGTGCGTTTTAGAAACCTTTCCCCATCACATGGTGTACCATCTTTTTGTTTTCTCATGCATGTTTTCGATGTAGGAAGATGCCCTTGAACCTGGAGATTTGGGACCCATGCGATGGGTACCACGCAGTATTACTTTAAAGGGTCTGCGTTTGCTCACCCAACCTCACCAAACCTCTCAGCCCCAAGAGTGTCCACCCTTATGTCTCATCCAGCTGTGGGTCTAGATATGGTCAATCCAGGTTGCATCACAGCCCCTGAACGCATTGTGTAAGAAATTCTCTCTCTTTCACTGTCTTTGTTTCATGGGTTTTTCAAAGTAATTTATTTTTATAATGGGGTTTAGCTGCTTTTCACTGCTGTGTTTATGCCGCTTTACACCCACTTGACACACTAACAGAGAGATATCAATACATAGGTTTTAAGATTATTACTAGTCAGATATATTCTTGTGCGGTGAATAAGGCGTGTTGAGTCCAGTTCTCTGAGCAAGGAGTAGGTCTTGTCTATTACATATTGGGTTTATGGAACGGTATCTGAGCTAATTTGAAACCCTTGTTTTATGTATCACCCCACCTTACCTTTCCCGTTAAGCAGCCATAGTGTGTTTTCTGCATGTGTGACTCTGTTCTGTTTTGTAATTCAGTTCAAGTGTAACGGTTTTTACATTCCCTCTATAAGTGATACCTTATGAGAAGTGTCCTTTTCTGTGTGACTTATTTCACTTAGAATCGTCGTACCTAAATCCACTCATCATGCTGCTATTAGCCTTATGACATTGATTTCATGGCTGAGTGATATTCCATTGTACATAAGGACCACAACTTCTTTATCCATTTTTCTCCCTCCTGGGATATTGAAGGTGGAATGAAGTGGAGGTCCTTGTCAACAGAGCAGCCCTAAACTTTGGGGTGCTTGTGTCTTGCTGATTTTTCATTTTCCCAATTTATACCCCCATGAGTGGAAGTGCCCTATGCTCTCTAAGCTGTGTTTTTTAGATGTTTCAGGACACACCGTACACTTCTCCAGAGTGGCTGTTGGCAATTTACATCCCGCCCATCAGTGTAGCAAGGCTCCCATTTCTCCATGGCCTTTCCTGCATTTCTGGTTTTGAGACTTTTTTCAGCATGGCCCTTTTGACCGATGGGTAGCGAGTCTTCTTTGTAGCCCTGATTTGCCTTTCCAGGTTGCTTGGTTGGCCAAAAAGGGCGTATGCGTTTTTTCCTGAATATATTCAGGAAAAAACGCATACGCCCTTTTTGGCCAAGGGCATCATTGTCAACGTTTTGCCGCTTTTCATGTGCTTTAAAGGCGATTCGAATCTACCTCCTGAAATCTGTTTCCTGCATTTCTGCCTTGATTTCAAATCCTCTTCTTTGCCTTCCCTCAATATATTTGTGGACGAGAGTTATCATTTATAACTCTGCAGGTTTGTGAATTGCAGTGCCCTGAAGCTCCATTGTACAACTCGCTTTTTTGGGAGCTGGCCGCAAAAGCGCAGGATGGCTTCAGGCCCTGTTCTGGTTCCGGGGGGGAGGATGAGCCTGTGGTTAATTCTTCTTCCTGATGGGAAAATAGAGTGACCTGTGCCTGTCCCAACACCAAGAGCTAGTCTCTCACTGGTTCCCCGTCTACCCGTTCATCCTCAGGACAAATTGCAACCTGTACGGAACAGGAGGTTAAAGGTGCTGATGCTCCAAGTAGGGAGATTGTTAGTAAAGCGGCTGGAATGGCGAACCCGGGCACAAGGAGAAGAGAAATGAGGTGCGTTTTAGAAACCTTTCCCCATCACATGGTGTACCATCTTTTTGTTTTCTCATGCATGTTTTCGATGTAGGAAGATGCCCTTGAACCTGGAGATTTGGGACCCATGCGATGGGTACCACGCAGTATTACTTTAAAGGGTCTGCGTTTGCTCACCCAACCTCACCAAACCTCTCAGCCCCAAGAGTGTCCACCCTTATGTCTCATCCAGCTGTGGGTCTAGATATGGTCAATCCAGGTTGCATCACAGCCCCTGAACGCATTGTGTAAGAAATTCTCTCTCTTTCACTGTCTTTGTTTCATGGGTTTTTCAAAGTAATTTATTTTTATAATGGGGTTTAGCTGCTTTTCACTGCTGTGTTTATGCCGCTTTACACCCACTTGACACACTAACAGAGAGATATCAATACATAGGTTTTAAGATTATTACTAGTCAGATATATTCTTGTGCGGTGAATAAGGCGTGTTGAGTCCAGTTCTCTGAGCAAGGAGTAGGTCTTGTCTATTACATATTGGGTTTATGGAACGGTATCTGAGCTAATTTGAAACCCTTGTTTTATGTATCACCCCACCTTACCTTTCCCGTTAAGCAGCCATAGTGTGTTTTCTGCATGTGTGACTCTGTTCTGTTTTGTAATTCAGTTCAAGTGTAACGGTTTTTACATTCCCTCTATAAGTGATACCTTATGAGAAGTGTCCTTTTCTGTGTGACTTATTTCACTTAGAATCGTCGTACCTAAATCCACTCATCATGCTGCTATTAGCCTTATGACATTGATTTCATGGCTGAGTGATATTCCATTGTACATAAGGACCACAACTTCTTTATCCATTTTTCTCCCTCCTGGGATATTGAAGGTGGAATGAAGTGGAGGTCCTTGTCAACAGAGCAGCCCTAAACTTTGGGGTGCTTGTGTCTTGCTGATTTTTCATTTTCCCAATTTATACCCCCATGAGTGGAAGTGCCCTATGCTCTCTAAGCTGTGTTTTTTAGATGTTTCAGGACACACCGTACACTTCTCCAGAGTGGCTGTTGGCAATTTACATCCCACCCATCAGTGTAGCAAGGCTCCCATTTCTCCATGGCCTGTCCTGCATTTCTGGTTTTCAGACTTTTTTCAGCATGGCCCTTTTGACCGATGGGTAGCGAGTCTTCTTTGTAGCCCTGATTTGCCTTTCCAGGTTGCTTGGTTGGCCAAAAAGGGCGTATGCGTTTTTTCCTGAATATATTCAGGAAAAAACGCATACGCCCTTTTTGGCCAAGAGCATCATTGTCAACGTTTTGCCGCTTTTCATGTGCTTTAAAGGCGATTCGAATCTACCTCCTGAAATCTGTTTCCTGCATTTCTGCCTTGATTTCAAATCCTCTTCTTTGCCTTCCCTCAATATATTTGTGGACGAGAGTTATCATTTATAACTCTGCAGGTTTGTGAATTGCAGTGCCCTGAAGCTCCATTTTACAACTCGCTTTTTTGGGAGCTGGCCGCAAAAGCGCAGGATGGCTTCAGGCCCTGTTCTGGTTCCGGGGGGGAGGATGAGCCTGTGGTTAATTCTTCTTCCTGATGGGAAAATAGAGTGACCTGTGCCTGTCCCAACAACAAGAGCTAGTCTCTCACTGGTTCCCCGTATTCCCGTTCATCCTCAGGACAAATTGCAACCTGTACGGAACAGGAGGTTAAAGGTGCTGATGCTCCAAGTAGGGAGATTGTTAGTAAAGCGGCTGGAATGGCGACCCCGGGCACAAGGAGAAGAGAAATGAGGTGCGTTTTAGAAACCTTTCCCCATCACATGGTGTACCATCTTTTTTGTTTTCTCATGCATGTTTTCGATGTAGGAAGATGCCCTTGAACCTGGAGATTTGGGACCCATGCGATGGGTACCACGCAGTATTACTTTAAAGGGTCTGCGTTTGCTCACCCAACCTCACCAAACCTCTCAGCCCCAAGAGTGTCCACCCTTATGTCTCATCCAGCTGTGGGTCTAGAAATGGTCAATCCAGGTTGCATCACAGCCCCTGAACGCATTGTGTAAGAATTTCTCTCTCTTTCACTGTCTTTGTTTCATGGGTTTTTCAAAGTAATTTATTTTTATAATGGGGTTTAGCTGCTTTTCACTGCTGTGTTTATGCCGCTTTACACCCACTTGACACACTAACAGAGAGATATCAATACATAGGTTTTACGATTATTACTAGTCAGATATATTCTTGTGCGGTTAATAGGGCGTGTTGAGTCCAGTTCTCTGAGCAAGGAGTAGGTCTTGTCTATTACATATTGGGTTTATGGAACGGTATCTGAGCTAATTTGAAACCCTTGTTTTATGTATCACCCCACCTCACCTTTCCCGTTAAGCAGCCATAGTGTGTTTTCTGCATGTGTGACTCTGTTCTGTTTTGTAATTCAGTTCAAGTGTAACGGTTTTTACAGTCCCTCTATAAGTGATACCTTATGAGAAGTGTCCTTTTCTGTGTGACTTATTTCACTTAGAATCGTCGTACCTAAATCCACTCATCATGCTGCTATTAGCCTTATGACATTGATTTCATGGCTGAGTGATATTCCATTGTACATAAGGACCACAACTTCTTTATCCATTTTTCTCCCTCCTGGGATATTGAAGGTGGAATGAAGTGGAGGTCCTTGTCAACAGAGCAGCCCTAAACTTTGGGGTGCTTGTGTCTTGCTGATTTTTCATTTTCCCAATTTATACCCCCATGAGTGGAAGTGCCCTATGCTCTCTAAGCTGTGTTTTTTAGATGTTTCAGGACACACCGTACACTTCTCCAGAGTGGCTGTTGGCAATTTACATCCCGCCCATCAGTGTAGCAAGGCTCCCATTTCTCCATGGCCTGTCCTGCATTTCTGGTTTTGAGACTTTTTTCAGCATGGCCCTTTTGACCGATGGGTAGCGAGTCTTCTTTGTAGCCCTGATTTGCCTTTCCAGGTTGCTTGGTTGGCCAAAAAGGGCGTATGCGTTTTTTCCTGAATATATTCAGGAAAAAACGCATACGCCCTTTTTGGCCAAGGGCATCATTGTCAACGTTTTGCCGCTTTTCATGTGCTTTAAAGGCGATTCGAATCTACCTCCTGAAATCTGTTTCCTGCATTTCTGCCTTGATTTCAAATCCTCTTCTTTGCCTTCCCTCAATATATTTGTGGACGAGAGTTATCATTTATAACTCTGCAGGTTGGTGAATTGCAGTGCCCTGAAGCTCCATTGTACAACTCGCTTTTTTGGGAGCTGGCCGCAAAAGCGCAGGATGGCTTCAGGCCCTGTTCTGGTTCCGGGGGGGAGGATGAGCCTGTGGTTAATTCTTCTTCCTGATGGGAAAATAGAGTGACCTGTGCCTGTCCCAACAACAAGAGCTAGTCTCTCACTGGTTCCCCGTATTCCCGTTCATCCTCAGGACAAATTGCAACCTGTACGGAACAGGAGGTTAAAGGTGCTGATGCTCCAAGTAGGGAGATTGTTAGTAAAGCGGCTGGAATGGCGACCCCGGGCACAAGGAGAAGAGAAATGAGGTGCGTTTTAGAAACCTTTCCCCATCACATGGTGTACCATCTTTTTTGTTTTCTCATGCATGTTTTCGATGTAGGAAGATGCCCTTGAACCTGGAGATTTGGGACCCATGCGATGGGTACCACGCAGTATTACTTTAAAGGGTCTGCGTTTGCTCACCCAACCTCACCAAACCTCTCAGCCCCAAGAGTGTCCACCCTTATGTCTCATCCAGCTGTGGGTCTAGAAATGGTCAATCCAGGTTGCATCACAGCCCCTGAACGCATTGTGTAAGAATTTCTCTCTCTTTCACTGTCTTTGTTTCATGGGTTTTTCAAAGTAATTTATTTTTATAATGGGGTTTAGCTGCTTTTCACTGCTGTGTTTATGCCGCTTTACACCCACTTGACACACTAACAGAGAGATATCAATACATAGGTTTTACGATTATTACTAGTCAGATATATTCTTGTGCGGTTAATAGGGCGTGTTGAGTCCAGTTCTCTGAGCAAGGAGTAGGTCTTGTCTATTACATATTGGGTTTATGGAATGGTATCTGAGCTAATTTGAAACCCTTGTTTTATGTATCACCCCACCTCACCTTTCCCGTTAAGCAGCCATAGTGTGTTTTCTGCATGTGTGACTCTGTTCTGTTTTGTAATTCAGTTCAAGTGTAACGGTTTTTACATTCCCTCTATAAGTGATACCTTATGAGAAGTGTCCTTTTCTGTGTGACTTATTTCACTTAGAATCGTCGTACCTAAATCCACTCATCATGCTGCTATTAGCCTTATGACATTGATTTCATGGCTGAGTGATATTCCATTGTACATAAGGACCACAACTTCTTTATCCATTTTTCTCCCTCCTGGGATATTGAAGGTGGAATGAAGTGGAGGTCCTTGTCAACAGAGCAGCCCTAAACTTTGGGGTGCTTGTGTCTTGCTGATTTTTCATTTTCCCAATTTATACCCCCATGAGTGGAAGTGCCCTATGCTCTCTAAGCTGTGTTTTTTAGATGTTTCAAGACACACCGTACACTTCTCCAGAGTGGCTGTTGGCAATTTACATCCCGCCCATCAGTGTAGCAAGGCTCCCATTTCTCCATGGCCTGTCCTGCATTTCTGGTTTTGAGACTTTTTTCAGCATGGCCCTTTTGACCGATGGGTAGCGAGTCTTCTTTGTAGCCCTGATTTGCCTTTCCAGGTTGCTTGGTTGGCCAAAAAGGGCGTATGCGTTTTTTCCTGAATATATTCAGGAAAAAACGCATACGCCCTTTTTGGCCAAGGGCATCATTGTCAACGTTTTGCCGCTTTTCATGTGCTTTAAAGGCGATTCGAATCTACCTCCTGAAATCTGTTTCCTGCATTTCTGCCTTGATTTCAAATCCTCTTCTTTGCCTTCCCTCAATATATTTGTGGACGAGAGTTATCATTTATAACTCTGCAGGTTTGTGAATTGCAGTGCCCTGAAGCTCCATTGTACAACTCGCTTTTTTGGGAGCTGGCCGCAAAAGCGCAGGATGGCTTCAGGCCCTGTTCTGGTTCCGGGGGGGGAGGATGAGCCTGTGGTTAATTCTTCTTCCTGATGGGAAAATAGAGTGACCTGTGCCTGTCCCAACACCAAGAGCTAGTCTCTCACTGGTTCCCCGTCTACCCGTTCATCCTCAGGACAAATTGCAACCTGTACGGAACAGGAGGTTAAAGGTGCTGATGCTCCAAGTAGGGAGATTGTTAGTAAAGCGGCTGGAATGGCGAACCCGGGCACAAGGAGAAGAGAAATGAGGTGCGTTTTAGAAACCTTTCCCCATCACATGGTGTACCATCTTTTTGTTTTCTCATGCATGTTTTCGATGTAGGAAGATGCCCTTGAACCTGGAGATTTGGGACCCATGCGATGGGTACCACGCAGTATTACTTTAAAGGGTCTGCGTTTGCTCACCCAACCTCACCAAACCTGTCAGCCCCAAGAGTGTCCACCCTTATGTCTCATCCAGCTGTGGGTCTAGAAATGGTCAATCCAGGTTGCATCACAGCCCCTGAACGCATTGTGTAAGAATTTCTCTCTCTTTCACTGTCTTTGTTTCATGGGTTTTTCAAAGTAATTTATTTTTATAATGGGGTTTAGCTGCTTTTCACTGCTGTGTTTATGCCGCTTTACACCCACTTGACACACTAACAGAGAGATATCAATACATAGGTTTTAAGATTATTACTAGTCAGATATATTCTTGTGCGGTGAATAGGGCGTGTTGAGTCCAGTTCTCTGAGCAAGGAGTAGGTCTTGTCTATTACATATTGGGTTTATGGAACGGTATCTGAGCTAATTTGAAACCCTTGTTTTATGTATCACCCCACCTCACCTTTCCCGTTAAGCAGCCATAGTGTGTTTTCTGCATGTGTGACTCTGTTCTGTTTTGTAATTCAGTTCAAGTGTAAAGGTTTTTACATTCCCTCTATAAGTGATACCTTATGAGAAGTGTCCTTTTCTGTGTGACTTATTTCACTTAGAATCGTCGTACCTAAATCCACTCATCATGCTGCTATTAGCCTTATGACATTGATTTCATGGCTGAGTGATATTCCATTGTACATAAGGACCACAACTTCTTTATCCATTTTTCTCCCTCCTGGGATATTGAAGGTGGAATGAAGTGGAGGTCCTTGTCAACAGAGCAGCCCTAAACTTTGGGGTGCTTGTGTCTTGCTGATTTTTCATTTTCCCAATTTATACCCCCATGAGTGGAAGTGCCCTATGCTCTCTAAGCTGTGTTTTTTAGATGTTTCAGGACACACCGTACACTTCTCCAGAGTGGCTGTTGGCAATTTACATCCCGCCCATCAGTGTAGCAAGGCTCCCATTTCTCCATGGCCTGTCCTGCATTTCTGGTTTTGAGACTTTTTTCAGCATGGCCCTTTTGACCGATGGGTAGCGAGTCTTCTTTGTAGCCCTGATTTGCCTTTCCAGGTTGCTTGGTTGGCCAAAAAGGGCGTATGCGTTTTTTCCTGAATATATTCAGGAAAAAACGCATACGCCCTTTTTGGCCAAGGGCATCATTGTCAACGTTTTGCCACTTTTCATGTGCTTTAAAGGCGATTCGAATCTACCTCCTGAAATCTGTTTCCTGCATTTCTGCCTTGATTTCAAATCCTCTTCTTTGCCTTCCCTCAATATATTTGTGGACGAGAGTTATCATTTATAACTCTGCAGGTTTGTGAATTGCAGTGCCCTGAAGCTCCATTGTACAACTCGCTTTTTTGGGAGCTGGCCGCAAAAGCGCAGGATGGCTTCAGGCCCTGTTCTGGTTCCGGGGGGGAGGATGAGCCTGTGGTTAATTCTTCTTCCTGATGGGAAAATAGAGTGACCTGTGCCTGTCCCAACACCAAGAGCTAGTCTCTCACTGGTTCCCCGTCTACCCGTTCATCCTCAGGACAAATTGCCACCTGTACGGAACAGGAGGTTAAAGGTGCTGATGCTCCAAGTAGGGAGATTGTTAGTAAAGCGGCTGGAATGGCGAACCCGGGCACAAGGAGAAGAGAAATGAGGTGCGTTTTAGAAACCTTTCCCCATCACATGGTGTACCATCTTTTTGTTTTCTCATGCATGTTTTCGATGTAGGAAGATGCCCTTGAACCTGGAGATTTGGGACCCATGCGATGGGTACCACGCAGTATTACTTTAAAGGGTCTGCGTTTGCTCACCCAACCTCACCAAACCTCTCAGCCCCAAGAGTGTCCACCCTTATGTCTCATCCAGCTGTGGGTCTAGATATGGTCAATCCAGGTTGCATCACAGCCCCTGAACGCATTGTGTAAGAATTTCTCTCTCTTTCACTGTCTTTGTTTCATGGGTTTTTCAAAGTAATTTATTTTTATAATGGGGTTTAGCTGCTTTTCACTGCTGTGTTTATGCCGCTTTACACCCACTTGACACACTAACAGAGAGATATCAATACATAGGTTTTAAGATTATTACTAGTCAGATATATTCTTGTGCGGTGAATAGGGCGTGTTGAGTCCAGTTCTCTGAGCAAGGAGTAGGTCTTGTCTATTACATATTGGGTTTATGGAACGGTATCTGAGCTAATTTGAAACCCTTGTTTTATGTATCACCCCACCTTACCTTTCCCGTTAAGCAGCCATAGTGTGTTTTCTGCATGTGTGACTCTGTTCTGTTTTGTAATTCAGTTCAAGTGTAACGGTTTTTACATTCCCTCTATAAGTGATACCTTATGAGAAGTGTCCTTTTCTGTGTGACTTATTTCACTTAGAATCGTCGTACCTAAATCCACTCATCATGCTGCTATTAGCCTTATGACATTGATTTCATGGCTGAGTGATATTCCATTGTACATAAGGACCACAACTTCTTTATCCATTTTTCTCCCTCCTGGGATATTGAAGGTGGAATGAAGTGGAGGTCCTTGTCAACAGAGCAGCCCTAAACTTTGGGGTGCTTGTGTCTTGCTGATTTTTCATTTTCCCAATTTATACCCCCATGAGTGGAAGTGCCCTATGCTCTCTAAGCTGTGTTTTTTAGATGTTTCAGGACACACCGTACACTTCTCCAGAGTGGCTGTTGGCAATTTACATCCCGCCCATCAGTGTAGCAAGGCTCCCATTTCTCCATGGCCTGTCCTGCATTTCTGGTTTTGAGACTTTTTTCAGCATGGCCCTTTTGACCGATGGGTAGCGAGTCTTCTTTGTAGCCCTGATTTGCCTTTCCAGGTTGCTTGGTTGGCCAAAAAGGGCGTATGCGTTTTTTCCTGAATATATTCAGGAAAAAACGCATACGCCCTTTTTGGCCAAGGGCATCATTGTCAACGTTTTGCCACTTTTCATGTGCTTTAAAGGCGATTCGAATCTACCTCCTGAAATCTGTTTCCTGCATTTCTGCCTTGATTTCAAATCCTCTTCTTTGCCTTCCCTCAATATATTTGTGGACGAGAGTTATCATTTATAACTCTGCAGGTTTGTGAATTGCAGTGCCCTGAAGCTCCATTGTACAACTCGCTTTTTTGGGAGCTGGCCGCAAAAGCGCAGGATGGCTTCAGGCCCTGTTCTGGTTCCGGGGGGGAGGATGAGCCTGTGGTTAATTCTTCTTCCTGATGGGAAAATAGAGTGACCTGTGCCTGTCCCAACACCAAGAGCTAGTCTCTCACTGGTTCCCCGTCTACCCGTTCATCCTCAGGACAAATTGCCACCTGTACGGAACAGGAGGTTAAAGGTGCTGATGCTCCAAGTAGGGAGATTGTTAGTAAAGCGGCTGGAATGGCGAACCCGGGCACAAGGAGAAGAGAAATGAGGTGCGTTTTAGAAACCTTTCCCCATCACATGGTGTACCATCTTTTTTGTTTTCTCATGCATGTTTTCGATGTAGGAAGATGCCCTTGAACCTGGAGATTTGGGACCCATGCGATGGGTACCACGCAGTATTACTTTAAAGGGTCTGCGTTTGCTCACCCAACCTCACCAAACCTCTCAGCCCCAAGAGTGTCCACCCTTATGTCTCATCCAGCTGTGGGTCTAGAAATGGTCAATCCAGGTTGCATCACAGCCCCTGAACGCATTGTGTAAGAATTTCTCTCTCTTTCACTGTCTTTGTTTCATGGGTTTTTCAAAGTAATTTATTTTTATAATGGGGTTTAGCTGCTTTTCACTGCTGTGTTTATGCCGCTTTACACCCACTTGACACACTAACAGAGAGATATCAATACATAGGTTTTACGATTATTACTAGTCAGATATATTCTTGTGCGGTTAATAGGGCGTGTTGAGTCCAGTTCTCTGAGCAAGGAGTAGGTCTTGTCTATTACATATTGGGTTTATGGAATGGTATCTGAGCTAATTTGAAACCCTTGTTTTATGTATCACCCCACCTCACCTTTCCCGTTAAGCAGCCATAGTGTGTTTTCTGCATGTGTGACTCTGTTCTGTTTTGTAATTCAGTTCAAGTGTAACGGTTTTTACATTCCCTCTATAAGTGATACCTTATGAGAAGTGTCCTTTTCTGTGTGACTTATTTCACTTAGAATCGTCGTACCTAAATCCACTCATCATGCTGCTATTAGCCTTATGACATTGATTTCATGGCTGAGTGATATTCCATTGTACATAAGGACCACAACTTCTTTATCCATTTTTCTCCCTCCTGGGATATTGAAGGTGGAATGAAGTGGAGGTCCTTGTCAACAGAGCAGCCCTAAACTTTGGGGTGCTTGTGTCTTGCTGATTTTTCATTTTCCCAATTTATACCCCCATGAGTGGAAGTGCCCTATGCTCTCTAAGCTGTGTTTTTTAGATGTTTCAAGACACACCGTACACTTCTCCAGAGTGGCTGTTGGCAATTTACATCCCGCCCATCAGTGTAGCAAGGCTCCCATTTCTCCATGGCCTGTCCTGCATTTCTGGTTTTGAGACTTTTTTCAGCATGGCCCTTTTGACCGATGGGTAGCGAGTCTTCTTTGTAGCCCTGATTTGCCTTTCCAGGTTGCTTGGTTGGCCAAAAAGGGCGTATGCGTTTTTTCCTGAATATATTCAGGAAAAAACGCATACGCCCTTTTTGGCCAAGGGCATCATTGTCAACGTTTTGCCGCTTTTCATGTGCTTTAAAGGCGATTCGAATCTACCTCCTGAAATCTGTTTCCTGCATTTCTGCCTTGATTTCAAATCCTCTTCTTTGCCTTCCCTCAATATATTTGTGGACGAGAGTTATCATTTATAACTCTGCAGGTTTGTGAATTGCAGTGCCCTGAAGCTCCATTGTACAACTCGCTTTTTTGGGAGCTGGCCGCAAAAGCGCAGGATGGCTTCAGGCCCTGTTCTGGTTCCGGGGGGGGAGGATGAGCCTGTGGTTAATTCTTCTTCCTGATGGGAAAATAGAGTGACCTGTGCCTGTCCCAACACCAAGAGCTAGTCTCTCACTGGTTCCCCGTCTACCCGTTCATCCTCAGGACAAATTGCAACCTGTACGGAACAGGAGGTTAAAGGTGCTGATGCTCCAAGTAGGGAGATTGTTAGTAAAGCGGCTGGAATGGCGAACCCGGGCACAAGGAGAAGAGAAATGAGGTGCGTTTTAGAAACCTTTCCCCATCACATGGTGTACCATCTTTTTGTTTTCTCATGCATGTTTTCGATGTAGGAAGATGCCCTTGAACCTGGAGATTTGGGACCCATGCGATGGGTACCACGCAGTATTACTTTAAAGGGTCTGCGTTTGCTCACCCAACCTCACCAAACCTCTCAGCCCCAAGAGTGTCCACCCTTATGTCTCATCCAGCTGTGGGTCTAGAAATGGTCAATCCAGGTTGCATCACAGCCCCTGAACGCATTGTGTAAGAATTTCTCTCTCTTTCACTGTCTTTGTTTCATGGGTTTTTCAAAGTAATTTATTTTTATAATGGGGTTTAGCTGCTTTTCACTGCTGTGTTTATGCCGCTTTACACCCACTTGACACACTAACAGAGAGATATCAATACATAGGTTTTAAGATTATTACTAGTCAGATATATTCTTGTGCGGTGAATAGGGCGTGTTGAGTCCAGTTCTCTGAGCAAGGAGTAGGTCTTGTCTATTACATATTGGGTTTATGGAACGGTATCTGAGCTAATTTGAAACCCTTGTTTTATGTATCACCCCACCTCACCTTTCCCGTTAAGCAGCCATAGTGTGTTTTCTGCATGTGTGACTCTGTTCTGTTTTGTAATTCAGTTCAAGTGTAAAGGTTTTTACATTCCCTCTATAAGTGATACCTTATGAGAAGTGTCCTTTTCTGTGTGACTTATTTCACTTAGAATCGTCGTACCTAAATCCACTCATCATGCTGCTATTAGCCTTATGACATTGATTTCATGGCTGAGTGATATTCCATTGTACATAAGGACCACAACTTCTTTATCCATTTTTCTCCCTCCTGGGATATTGAAGGTGGAATGAAGTGGAGGTCCTTGTCAACAGAGCAGCCCTAAACTTTGGGGTGCTTGTGTCTTGCTGATTTTTCATTTTCCCAATTTATACCCCCATGAGTGGAAGTGCCCTATGCTCTCTAAGCTGTGTTTTTTAGATGTTTCAGGACACACCGTACACTTCTCCAGAGTGGCTGTTGGCAATTTACATCCCGCCCATCAGTGTAGCAAGGCTCCCATTTCTCCATGGCCTGTCCTGCATTTCTGGTTTTGAGACTTTTTTCAGCATGGCCCTTTTGACCGATGGGTAGCGAGTCTTCTTTGTAGCCCTGATTTGCCTTTCCAGGTTGCTTGGTTGGCCAAAAAGGGCGTATGCGTTTTTTCCTGAATATATTCAGGAAAAAACGCATACGCCCTTTTTGGCCAAGGGCATCATTGTCAACGTTTTGCCACTTTTCATGTGCTTTAAAGGCGATTCGAATCTACCTCCTGAAATCTGTTTCCTGCATTTCTGCCTTGATTTCAAATCCTCTTCTTTGCCTTCCCTCAATATATTTGTGGACGAGAGTTATCATTTATAACTCTGCAGGTTTGTGAATTGCAGTGCCCTGAAGCTCCATTGTACAACTCGCTTTTTTGGGAGCTGGCCGCAAAAGCGCAGGATGGCTTCAGGCCCTGTTCTGGTTCCGGGGGGGAGGATGAGCCTGTGGTTAATTCTTCTTCCTGATGGGAAAATAGAGTGACCTGTGCCTGTCCCAACACCAAGAGCTAGTCTCTCACTGGTTCCCCGTCTACCCGTTCATCCTCAGGACAAATTGCCACCTGTACGGAACAGGAGGTTAAAGGTGCTGATGCTCCAAGTAGGGAGATTGTTAGTAAAGCGGCTGGAATGGCGAACCCGGGCACAAGGAGAAGAGAAATGAGGTGCGTTTTAGAAACCTTTCCCCATCACATGGTGTACCATCTTTTTGTTTTCTCATGCATGTTTTCGATGTAGGAAGATGCCCTTGAACCTGGAGATTTGGGACCCATGCGATGGGTACCACGCAGTATTACTTTAAAGGGTCTGCGTTTGCTCACCCAACCTCACCAAACCTCTCAGCCCCAAGAGTGTCCACCCTTATGTCTCATCCAGCTGTGGGTCTAGATATGGTCAATCCAGGTTGCATCACAGCCCCTGAACGCATTGTGTAAGAATTTCTCTCTCTTTCACTGTCTTTGTTTCATGGGTTTTTCAAAGTAATTTATTTTTATAATGGGGTTTAGCTGCTTTTCACTGCTGTGTTTATGCCGCTTTACACCCACTTGACACACTAACAGAGAGATATCAATACATAGGTTTTAAGATTATTACTAGTCAGATATATTCTTGTGCGGTGAATAGGGCGTGTTGAGTCCAGTTCTCTGAGCAAGGAGTAGGTCTTGTCTATTACATATTGGGTTTATGGAACGGTATCTGAGCTAATTTGAAACCCTTGTTTTATGTATCACCCCACCTTACCTTTCCCGTTAAGCAGCCATAGTGTGTTTTCTGCATGTGTGACTCTGTTCTGTTTTGTAATTCAGTTCAAGTGTAACGGTTTTTACATTCCCTCTATAAGTGATACCTTATGAGAAGTGTCCTTTTCTGTGTGACTTATTTCACTTAGAATCGTCGTACCTAAATCCACTCATCATGCTGCTATTAGCCTTATGACATTGATTTCATGGCTGAGTGATATTCCATTGTACATAAGGACCACAACTTCTTTATCCATTTTTCTCCCTCCTGGGATATTGAAGGTGGAATGAAGTGGAGGTCCTTGTCAACAGAGCAGCCCTAAACTTTGGGGTGCTTGTGTCTTGCTGATTTTTCATTTTCCCAATTTATACCCCCATGAGTGGAAGTGCCCTATGCTCTCTAAGCTGTGTTTTTTAGATGTTTCAGGACACACCGTACACTTCTCCAGAGTGGCTGTTGGCAATTTACATCCCGCCCATCAGTGTAGCAAGGCTCCCATTTCTCCATGGCCTGTCCTGCATTTCTGGTTTTGAGACTTTTTTCAGCATGGCCCTTTTGACCGATGGGTAGCGAGTCTTCTTTGTAGCCCTGATTTGCCTTTCCAGGTTGCTTGGTTGGCCAAAAAGGGCGTATGCGTTTTTTCCTGAATATATTCAGGAAAAAACGCATACGCCCTTTTTGGCCAAGGGCATCATTGTCAACGTTTTGCCACTTTTCATGTGCTTTAAAGGCGATTCGAATCTACCTCCTGAAATCTGTTTCCTGCATTTCTGCCTTGATTTCAAATCCTCTTCTTTGCCTTCCCTCAATATATTTGTGGACGAGAGTTATCATTTATAACTCTGCAGGTTTGTGAATTGCAGTGCCCTGAAGCTCCATTGTACAACTCGCTTTTTTGGGAGCTGGCCGCAAAAGCGCAGGATGGCTTCAGGCCCTGTTCTGGTTCCGGGGGGGAGGATGAGCCTGTGGTTAATTCTTCTTCCTGATGGGAAAATAGAGTGACCTGTGCCTGTCCCAACACCAAGAGCTAGTCTCTCACTGGTTCCCCGTCTACCCGTTCATCCTCAGGACAAATTGCCACCTGTACGGAACAGGAGGTTAAAGGTGCTGATGCTCCAAGTAGGGAGATTGTTAGTAAAGCGGCTGGAATGGCGAACCCGGGCACAAGGAGAAGAGAAATGAGGTGCGTTTTAGAAACCTTTCCCCATCACATGGTGTACCATCTTTTTGTTTTCTCATGCATGTTTTCGATGTAGGAAGATGCCCTTGAACCTGGAGATTTGGGACCCATGCGATGGGTACCACGCAGTATTACTTTAAAGGGTCTGCGTTTGCTCACCCAACCTCACCAAACCTCTCAGCCCCAAGAGTGTCCACCCTTATGTCTCATCCAGCTGTGGGTCTAGAAATGGTCAATCCAGGTTGCATCACAGCCCCTGAACGCATTGTGTAAGAATTTCTCTCTCTTTCACTGTCTTTGTTTCATGGGTTTTTCAAAGTAATTTATTTTTATAATGGGGTTTAGCTGCTTTTCACTGCTGTGTTTATGCCGTTTTACACCCACTTGACACACTAACAGAGAGATATCAATACATAGGTTTTACGATTATTACTAGTCAGATATATTCTTGTGCGGTTAATAGGGCGTGTTGAGTCCAGTTCTCTGAGCAAGGAGTAGGTCTTGTCTATTACATATTGGGTTTATGGAACGGTATCTGAGCTAATTTGAAACCCTTGTTTTATGTATCACCCCACCTCACCTTTCCCGTTAAGCAGCCATAGTGTGTTTTCTGCATGTGTGACTCTGTTCTGTTTTGTAATTCAGTTCAAGTGTAACGGTTTTTACAGTCCCTCTATAAGTGATACCTTATGAGAAGTGTCCTTTTCTGTGTGACTTATTTCACTTAGAATCGTCGTACCTAAATCCACTCATCATGCTGCTATTAGCCTTATGACATTGATTTCATGGCTGAGTGATATTCCATTGTACATAAGGACCACAACTTCTTTATCCATTTTTCTCCCTCCTGGGATATTGAAGGTGGAATGAAGTGGAGGTCCTTGTCAACAGAGCAGCCCTAAACTTTGGGGTGCTTGTGTCTTGCTGATTTTTCATTTTCCCAATTTATACCCCCATGAGTGGAAGTGCCCTATGCTCTCTAAGCTGTGTTTTTTAGATGTTTCAAGACACACCGTACACTTCTCCAGAGTGGCTGTTGGCAATTTACATCCCGCCCATCAGTGTAGCAAGGCTCCCATTTCTCCATGGCCTGTCCTGCATTTCTGGTTTTGAGACTTTTTTCAGCATGGCCCTTTTGACCGATGGGTAGCGAGTCTTCTTTGTAGCCCTGATTTGCCTTTCCAGGTTGCTTGGTTGGCCAAAAAGGGCGTATGCATTTTTTCCTGAATATATTCAGGAAAAAACGCATACGCCCTTTTTGGCCAAGGGCATCATTGTCAACGTTTTGCCGCTTTTCATGTGCTTTAAAGGCGATTCGAATCTACCTCCTGAAATCTGTTTCCTGCATTTCTGCCTTGATTTCAAATCCTCTTCTTTGCCTTCCCTCAATATATTTGTGGACGAGAGTTATCATTTATAACTCTGCAGGTTTGTGAATTGCAGTGCCCTGAAGCTCCATTGTACAACTCGCTTTTTTGGGAGCTGGCCGCAAAAGCGCAGGATGGCTTCAGGCCCTGTTCTGGTTCCGGGGGGGAGGATGAGCCTGTGGTTAATTCTTCTTCCTGATGGGAAAATAGAGTGACCTGTGCCTGTCCCAACACCAAGAGCTAGTCTCTCACTGGTTCCCCGTCTACCCGTTCATCCTCAGGACAAATTGCAACCTGTACGGAACAGGAGGTTAAAGGTGCTGATGCTCCAAGTAGGGAGATTGTTAGTAAAGCGGCTGGAATGGCGACCCCGGGCACAAGGAGAAGAGAAATGAGGTGCGTTTTAGAAACCTTTCCCCATCACATGGTGTACCATCTTTTTGTTTTCTCATGCATGTTTTCGATGTAGGAAGATGCCCTTGAACCTGGAGATTTGGGACCCATGCGATGGGTACCACGCAGTATTACTTTAAAGGGTCTGCGTTTGCTCACCCAACCTCACCAAACCTCTCAGCCCCAAGAGTGTCCACCCTTATGTCTCATCCAGCTGTGGGTCTAGAAATGGTCAATCCAGGTTGCATCACAGCCCCTGAACGCATTGTGTAAGAATTTCTCTCTCTTTCACTGTCTTTGTTTCATGGGTTTTTCAAAGTAATTTATTTTTATAATGGGGTTTAGCTGCTTTTCACTGCTGTGTTTATGCCGCTTTACACCCACTTGACACACTAACAGAGAGATATCAATACATAGGTTTTAAGATTATTACTAGTCAGATATATTCTTGTGCGGTGAATAGGGCGTGTTGAGTCCAGTTCTCTGAGCAAGGAGTAGGTCTTGTCTATTACATATTGGGTTTATGGAACGGTATCTGAGCTAATTTGAAACCCTTGTTTTATGTATCACCCCACCTCACCTTTCCCGTTAAGCAGCCATAGTGTGTTTTCTGCATGTGTGACTCTGTTCTGTTTTGTAATTCAGTTCAAGTGTAAAGGTTTTTACATTCCCTCTATAAGTGATACCTTATGAGAAGTGTCCTTTTCTGTGTGACTTATTTCACTTAGAATCGTCGTACCTAAATCCACTCATCATGCTGCTATTAGCCTTATGACATTGATTTCATGGCTGAGTGATATTCCATTGTACATAAGGACCACAACTTCTTTATCCATTTTTCTCCCTCCTGGGATATTGAAGGTGGAATGAAGTGGAGGTCCTTGTCAACAGAGCAGCCCTAAACTCTGGGGTGCTTGTGTCTTGCTGATTTTTCATTTTCCCAATTTATACCCCCATGAGTGGAAGTGCCCTATGCTCTCTAAGCTGTGTTTTTTAGATGTTTCAGGACACACCGTACACTTCTCCAGAGTGGCTGTTGGCAATTTACATCCCGCCCATCAGTGTAGCAAGGCTCCCATTTCTCCATGGCCTGTCCTGCATTTCTGGTTTTGAGACTTTTTTCAGCATGGCCCTTTTGACCGATGGGTAGCGAGTCTTCTTTGTAGCCCTGATTTGCCTTTCCAGGTTGCTTGGTTGGCCAAAAAGGGCGTATGCGTTTTTTCCTGAATATATTCAGGAAAAAACGCATACGCCCTTTTTGGCCAAGGGCATCATTGTCAACGTTTTGCCACTTTTCATGTGCTTTAAAGGCGATTCGAATCTACCTCCTGAAATCTGTTTCCTGCATTTCTGCCTTGATTTCAAATCCTCTTCTTTGCCTTCCCTCAATATATTTGTGGACGAGAGTTATCATTTATAACTCTGCAGGTTTGTGAATTGCAGTGCCCTGAAGCTCCATTGTACAACTCGCTTCTTTGGGAGCTGGCCGCAAAAGCGCAGGATGGCTTCAGGCCCTGTTCTGGTTCCGGGGGGGAGGATGAGCCTGTGGTTAATTCTTCTTCCTGATGGGAAAATAGAGTGACCTGTGCCTGTCCCAACACCAAGAGCTAGTCTCTCACTGGTTCCCCGTCTACCCGTTCATCCTCAGGACAAATTGCAACCTGTACGGAACAGGAGGTTAAAGGTGCTGATGCTCCAAGTAGGGAGATTGTTAGTAAAGCGGCTGGAATGGCGAACCCGGGCACAAGGAGAAGAGAAATGAGGTGCGTTTTAGAAACCTTTCCCCATCACATGGTGTACCATCTTTTTGTTTTCTCATGCATGTTTTCGATGTAGGAAGATGCCCTTGAACCTGGAGATTTGGGACCCATGCGATGGGTACCACGCAGTATTACTTTAAAGGGTCTGCGTTTGCTCACCCAACCTCACCAAACCTCTCAGCCCCAAGAGTGTCCACCCTTATGTCTCATCCAGCTGTGGGTCTAGAAATGGTCAATCCAGGTTGCATCACAGCCCCTGAACGCATTGTGTAAGAATTTCTCTCTCTTTCACTGTCTTTGTTTCATGGGTTTTTCAAAGTAATTTATTTTTATAATGGGGTTTAGCTGCTTTTCACTGCTGTGTTTATGCCGCTTTACACCCACTTGACACACTAACAGAGAGATATCAATACATAGGTTTTAAGATTATTACTAGTCAGATATATTCTTGTGCGGTGAATAGGGCGTGTTGAGTCCAGTTCTCTGAGCAAGGAGTAGGTCTTGTCTATTACATATTGGGTTTATGGAACGGTATCTGAGCTAATTTGAAACCCTTGTTTTATGTATCACCCCACCTTACCTTTCCCGTTAAGCAGCCATAGTGTGTTTTCTGCATGTGTGACTCTGTTCTGTTTTGTAATTCAGTTCAAGTGTAACGGTTTTTACATTCCCTCTATAAGTGATACCTTATGAGAAGTGTCCTTTTCTGTGTGACTTATTTCACTTAGAATCGTCGTACCTAAATCCACTCATCATGCTGCTACTAGCCTTATGACATTGATTTCATGGCTGAGTGATATTCCATTGTACATAAGGACCACAACTTCTTTATCCATTTTTCTCTTTCCTGGGATATTGAAGGTGGAATGAAGTGGAGGTCCTTGTCAACAGAGCAGCCCTAAACTTTGGGGTGCTTGTGTCTTGCTGATTTTTCATTTTCCCAATTTATACCCCCATGAGTGGAAGTGCCCTATGCTCTCTAAGCTGTGTTTTTTAGATGTTTCAGGACACACCGTACACTTCTCCAGAGTGGCTGTTGGCAATTTACATCCCACCCATCAGTGTAGCAAGGCTCCCATTTCTCCATGGCCTGTCCTGCATTTCTGGTTTTGAGACTTTTTTCAGCATGGCCCTTTTGACCGATGGGTAGCGAGTCTTCTTTGTAGCCCTGATTTGCCTTTCCAGGTTGCTTGGTTGGCCACAAAGGGCGTATGCGTTTTTTCCTGAATATATTCAGGAAAAAACGCATACGCCCTTTTTGGCCAAGAGCATCATTGTCAACGTTTTGCCGCTTTTCATGTGCTTTAAAGGCGATTCGAATCTACCTCCTGAAATCTGTTTCCTGCATTTCTGCCTTGATTTCAAATCCTCTTCTTTGCCTTCCCTCAATATATTTGTGGACGAGAGTTATCATTTATAACTCTGCAGGTTTGTGAATTGCAGTGCCCTGAAGCTCCATTGTACAACTCGCTTTTTTGGGAGCTGGCCGCAAAAGCGCAGGATGGCTTCAGGCCCTGTTCTGGTTCCGGGGGGGAGGATGAGCCTGTGGTTAATTCTTCTTCCTGATGGGAAAATAGAGTGACCTGTGCCTGTCCCAACAACAAGAGCTAGTCTCTCACTGGTTCCCCGTCTACCCGTTCATCCTCAGGACAAATTGCAACCTGTACGGAACAGGAGGTTAAAGGTGCTGATGCTCCAAGTAGGGAGATTGTTAGTAAAGCGGCTGGAATGGCGACCCCGGGCACAAGGAGAAGAGAAATGAGGTGCGTTTTAGAAACCTTTCCCCATCACATGGTGTACCATCTTTTTTGTTTTCTCATGCACGTTTTCGATGTAGGAAGATGCCCTTGAACCTGGAGATTTGGGACCCATGCGATGGGTACCACGCAGTATTACTTTAAAGGGTCTGCGTTTGCTCACCCAACCTCACCAAACCTCTCAGCCCCAAGAGTGTCCACCCTTATGTCTCATCCAGCTGTGGGTCTAGAAATGGTCAATCCAGGTTGCATCACAGCCCCTGAACGCATTGTGTAAGAATTTCTCTCTCTTTCACTGTCTTTGTTTCATGGGTTTTTCAAAGTAATTTATTTTTATAATGGGGTTTAGCTGCTTTTCACTGCTGTGTTTATGCCGCTTTACACCCACTTGACACACTAACAGAGAGATATCAATACATAGGTTTTACGATTATTACTAGTCAGATATATTCTTGTGCGGTTAATAGGGCGTGTTGAGTCCAGTTCTCTGAGCAAGGAGTAGGTCTTGTCTATTACATATTGGGTTTATGGAACGGTATCTGAGCTAATTTGAAACCCTTGTTTTATGTATCACCCCACCTCACCTTTCCCGTTAAGCAGCCATAGTGTGTTTTCTGCATGTGTGACTCTGTTCTGTTTTGTAATTCAGTTCAAGTGTAACGGTTTTTACATTCCCTCTATAAGTGATACCTTATGAGAAGTGTCCTTTTCTGTGTGACTTATTTCACTTAGAATCGTCGTACCTAAATCCACTCATCATGCTGCTATTAGCCTTATGACATTGATTTCATGGCTGAGTGATATTCCATTGTACATAAGGACCACAACTTCTTTATCCATTTTTCTCTTTCCTTGGATATTGAAGGTGGAATGAAGTGGAGGTCCTTGTCAACAGAGCAGCCCTAAACTTTGGGGTGCTTGTGTCTTGCTGATTTTTCATTTTCCCAATTTATACCCCCATGAGTGGAAGTGCCCTATGCTCTCTAAGCTGTGTTTTTTAGATGTTTCAGGACACACCGTACACTTCTCCAGAGTGGCTGTTGGCAATTTACATCCCGCCCATCAGTGTAGCAAGGCTCCCATTTCTCCATGGCCTGTCCTGCATTTCTGGTTTTGAGACTTTTTTCAGCATGGCCCTTTTGACCGATGGGTAGCGAGTCTTCTTTGTAGCCCTGATTTGCCTTTCCAGGTTGCTTGGTTGGCCAAAAAGGGCGTATGCGTTTTTTCCTGAATATATTCAGGAAAAAACGCATACGCCCTTTTTGGCCAAGGGCATCATTGTCAACGTTTTGCCGCTTTTCATGTGCTTTAAAGGCGATTCGAATCTACCTCCTGAAATCTGTTTCCTGCATTTCTGCCTTGATTTCAAATCCTCTTCTTTGCCTTCCCTCAATATATTTGTGGACGAGAGTTATCATTTATAACTCTGCAGGTTTGTGAATTGCAGTGCCCTGAAGCTCCATTGTACAACTCGCTTTTTTGGGAGCTGGCCGCAAAAGCGCAGGATGGCTTCAAGCCCTGTTCTGGTTCCGGGGGGGAGGATGAGCCTGTGGTTAATTCTTCTTCCTGATGGGAAAATAGAGTGACCTGTGCCTGTCCCAACACCAAGAGCTAGTCTCTCACTGGTTCCCCGTCTACCCGTTCATCCTCAGGACAAATTGCAACCTGTACGGAACAGGAGGTTAAAGGTGCTGATGCTCCAAGTAGGGAGATTGTTAGTAAAGCGGCTGGAATGGCGACCCCGGGCACAAGGAGAAGAGAAATGAGGTGCGTTTTAGAAACCTTTCCCCATCACATGGTGTACCATCTTTTTGTTTTCTCATGCATGTTTTCGATGTAGGAAGATGCCCTTGAACCTGGAGATTTGGGACCCATGCGATGGGTACCACGCAGTATTACTTTAAAGGGTCTGCGTTTGCTCACCCAACCTCACCAAACCTCTCAGCCCCAAGAGTGTCCACCCTTATGTCTCATCCAGCTGTGGGTCTAGAAATGGTCAATCCAGGTTGCAACACAGCCCCTGAACGCATTGTGTAAGAATTTCTCTCTCTTTCACTGTCTTTGTTTCATGGGTTTTTCAAAGTAATTTATTTTTATAATGGGGTTTAGCTGCTTTTCACTGCTGTGTTTATGCCGCTTTACACCCACTTGACACACTAACAGAGAGATATCAATACATAGGTTTTAAGATTATTACTAGTCAGATATATTCTTGTGCGGTGAATAGGGCGTGTTGAGTCCAGTTCTCTGAGCAAGGAGTAGGTCTTGTCTATTACATATTGGGTTTATGGAACGGTATCTGAGCTAATTTGAAACCCTTGTTTGATGTATCACCCCACCTCACCTTTCCCGTTAAGCAGCCATAGTGTGTTTTCTGCATGAGTGATTCTGTTCTGTTTTGTAATTCAGTTCAAGTGTAACGGTTTTTACAGTCCCTCTATAAGTGATACCTTATGAGAAGTGTCCTTTTCTGTGTGACTTATTTCACTTAGAATCGTCGTACCTAAATCCACTCATCATGCTGCTACTAGCCTTATGACATTGATTTCATGGCTGAGTGATATTCCATTGTACATAAGGACCACAACTTCTTTATCCATTTTTCTCTTTCCTGGGATATTGAAGGTGGAATGAAGTGGAGGTCCTTGTCAACAGAGCAGCCCTAAACTTTGGGGTGCTTGTGTCTTGCTGATTTTTCATTTTCCCAATTTATACCCCCATGAGTGGAAGTGCCCTATGCTCTCTAAGCTGTGTTTTTTAGATGTTTCAGGACACACCGTACACTTCTCCAGAGTGGCTGTTGGCAATTTACATCCCGCCCATCAGTGTAGCAAGGCTCCCATTTCTCCATGGCCTGTCCTGCATTTCTGGTTTTGACACGTTTTTCAGCATGGCCCTTTTGACCGATGGGTAGCGAGTCTTCTTTGTAGCGCTGATTTGCCTTTCCAGGTTGCTTGGTTGGCCAAAAAGGGCGTATGCGTTTTTTCCTGAATATATTCAGGAAAAAACGCATACGCCCTTTTTAGCCAAGAGCATCATTGTCAACGTTTTGCCGCTTTTCATGTGCTTTAAAGGCGATTCGAATCTACCTCCTGAAATCTGTTTCCTGCATTTCTGCCTTGATTTCAAATCCTCTTCTTTGCCTTCCCTCAATATATTTGTGGACAAGAGTTATCATTTATAACTCTGCAGGTTTGTGAATTGCAGTGCCCTGAAGCTCCATTGTACAACTCGCTTTTTTGGGAGCTGGCCGCAAAAGCGCAGGATGGCTTCAGGCCCTGTTCTGGTTCCGGGGGGAGGATGAGCCTGTGGTTAATTCTTCTTCCTGATGGGAAAATAGAGTGACCTGTGCCTGTCCCAACAACAAGAGCTAGTCTCTCACTGGTTCCCCGTATTCCCGTTCATCCTCAGGACAAATTGCAACCTGTACGGAACAGGAGGTTAAAGGTGCTGATGCTCCAAGTAGGGAGATTGTTAGTAAAGCGGCTGGAATGGCGACCCCGGGCACAAGGAGAAGAGAAATGAGGTGCGTTTTAGAAACCTTTCCCCATCACATGGTGTACCATCTTTTTTGTTTTCTCATGCACGTTTTCGATGTAGGAAGATGCCCTTGAACCTGGAGATTTGGGACCCATGCGATGGGTACCACGCAGTATTACTTTAAAGGGTCTGCGTTTGCTCACCCAACCTCACCAAACCTCTCAGCCCCAAGAGTGTCCACCCTTATGTCTCATCCAGCTGTGGGTCTAGAAATGGTCAATCCAGGTTGCATCACAGCCCCTGAACGCATTGTGTAAGAATTTCTCTCTCTTTCACTGTCTTTGTTTCATGGGTTTTTCAAAGTAATTTATTTTTATAATGGGGTTTAGCTGCTTTTCACTGCTGTGTTTATGCCGCTTTACACCCACTTGACACACTAACAGAGAGATATCAATACATAGGTTTTACGATTATTACTAGTCAGATATATTCTTGTGCGGTTAATAGGGCGTGTTGAGTCCAGTTCTCTGAGCAAGGAGTAGGTCTTGTCTATTACATATTGGGTTTATGGAACGGTATCTGAGCTAATTTGAAACCCTTGTTTTATGTATCACCCCACCTCACCTTTCCCGTTAAGCAGCCATAGTGTGTTTTCTGCATGTGTGACTCTGTTCTGTTTTGTAATTCAGTTCAAGTGTAACGGTTTTTACATTCCCTCTATAAGTGATACCTTATGAGAAGTGTCCTTTTCTGTGTGACTTATTTCACTTAGAATCGTCGTACCTAAATCCACTCATCATGCTGCTATTAGCCTTATGACATTGATTTCATGGCTGAGTGATATTCCATTGTACATAAGGACCACAACTTCTTTATCCATTTTTCTCCCTCCTGGGATATTGAAGGTGGAATGAAGTGGAGGTCCTTGTCAACAGAGCAGCCCTAAACTTTGGGGTGCTTGTGTCTTGCTGATTTTTCATTTTCCCAATTTATACCCCCATGAGTGGAAGTGCCCTATGCTCTCTAAGCTGTGTTTTTTAGATGTTTCAAGACACACCGTACACTTCTCCAGAGTGGCTGTTGGCAATTTACATCCCGCCCATCAGTGTAGCAAGGCTCCCATTTCTCCATGGCCTGTCCTGCATTTCTGGTTTTGAGACTTTTTTCAGCATGGCCCTTTTGACCGATGGGTAGCGAGTCTTCTTTGTAGCCCTGATTTGCCTTTCCAGGTTGCTTGGTTGGCCAAAAAGGGCGTATGCGTTTTTTCCTGAATATATTCAGGAAAAAACGCATACGCCCTTTTTGGCCAAGGGCATCATTGTCAACGTTTTGCCGCTTTTCATGTGCTTTAAAGGCGATTCGAATCTACCTCCTGAAATCTGTTTCCTGCATTTCTGCCTTGATTTCAAATCCTCTTCTTTGCCTTCCCTCAATATATTTGTGGACGAGAGTTATCATTTATAACTCTGCAGGTTTGTGAATTGCAGTGCCCTGAAGCTCCATTGTACAACTCGCTTTTTTGGGAGCTGGCCGCAAAAGCGCAGGATGGCTTCAGGCCCTGTTCTGGTTCCGGGGGGGAGGATGAGCCTGTGGTTAATTCTTCTTCCTGATGGGAAAATAGAGTGACCTGTGCCTGTCCCAACACCAAGAGCTAGTCTCTCACTGGTTCCCCGTCTACCCGTTCATCCTCAGGACAAATTGCAACCTGTACGGAACAGGAGGTTAAAGGTGCTGATGCTCCAAGTAGGGAGATTGTTAGTGAAGCGGCTGGAATGGCGACCCCGGGCACAAGGAGAAGAGAAATGAGGTGCGTTTTAGAAACCTTTCCCCATCACATGGTGTACCATCTTTTTGTTTTCTCATGCATGTTTTCGATGTAGGAAGATGCCCTTGAACCTGGAGATTTGGGACCCATGCGATGGGTACCACGCAGTATTACTTTAAAGGGTCTGCGTTTGCTCACCCAACCTCACCAAACCTCTCAGCCCCAAGAGTGTCCACCCTTATGTCTCATCCAGCTGTGGGTCTAGATATGGTCAATCCAGGTTGCATCACAGCCCCTGAACGCATTGTGTAAGAATTTCTCTCTCTTTCACTGTCTTTGTTTCATGGGTTTTTCAAAGTAATTTATTTTTATAATGGGGTTTAGCTGCTTTTCACTGCTGTGTTTATGCCGCTTTACACCCACTTGACACACTAACAGAGAGATATCAATACATAGGTTTTAAGATTATTACTAGTCAGATATATTCTTGTGCGGTGAATAGGGCGTGTTGAGTCCAGTTCTCTGAGCAAGGAGTAGGTCTTGTCTATTACATATTGGGTTTATGGAACGGTATCTGAGCTAATTTGAAACCCTTGTTTGATGTATCACCCCACCTCACCTTTCCCGTTAAGCAGCCATAGTGTGTTTTCTGCATGAGTGACTCTGTTCTGTTTTGTAATTCAGTTCAAGTGTAACGGTTTTTACAGTCCCTCTATAAGTGATACCTTATGAGAAGTGTCCTTTTCTGTGTGACTTATTTCACTTAGAATCGTCGTACCTAAATCCACTCATCATGCTGCTACTAGCCTTATGACATTGATTTCATGGCTGAGTGATATTCCATTGTACATAAGGACCACAACTTCTTTATCCATTTTTCTCTTTCCTGGGATATTGAAGGTGGAATGAAGTGGAGGTCCTTGTCAACAGAGCAGCCCTAAACTTTGGGGTGCTTGTGTCTTGCTGATTTTTCATTTTCCCAATTTATACCCCCATGAGTGGAAGTGACCTATGCTCTCTAAGCTGTGTTTTTTAGATGTTTCAAGACACACCGTACACTTCTCCAGAGTGGCTGTTGGCAATTTACATCCCGCCCATCAGTGTAGCAAGGCTCCCATTTCTCCATGGCCTGTCCTGCATTTCTGGTTTTGACACGTTTTTCAGCATGGCCCTTTTGACCGATGGGTAGCGAGTCTTCTTTGTAGCGCTGATTTGCCTTTCCAGGTTGCTTGGTTGGCCAAAAAGGGCGTATGCGTTTTTTCCTGAATATATTCAGGAAAAAACGCATACGCCCTTTTTGGCCAAGGGCATCATTGTCAACGTTTTGCCGCTTTTCATGTGCTTTAAAGGCGATTCGAATCTACCTCCTGAAATCTGTTTCCTGCAATTCTGCCTTGATTTCAAATCCTCTTCTTTGCCTTCCCTCAATATATTTGTGGACGAGAGTTATCATTTATAACTCTGCAGGTTTGGGAATTGCAGTGCCCTGAACCTCCATTTTACAACTCGCTTTTTTGGGAGCTGGCCGCAAAAGCGCAGGATGGCTTCAGGCCCTGTTCTGGTTCCGGGGGGGAGGATGAGCCTGTGGTTAATTCTTCTTCCTGATGGGAAAATAGAGTGACCTGTGCCTGTCCCAACACCAAGAGCTAGTCTCTCACTGGTTCCCCGTCTACCCGTTCATCCTCAGGACAAATTGCAACCTGTACGGAACAGGAGGTTAAAGGTGCTGATGCTCCAAGTAGGGAGATTGTTAGTAAAGCGGCTGGAATGGCGAACCCGGGCACAAGGAGAAGAGAAATGAGGTGCGTTTTAGAAACCTTTCCACATCACACGGTGTACCATCTTCTGGGTTTCTCATGCATGTTTTCGATGTAGGAAGATGCCCTTGAACCTGGAGATTTGGGACCCATGCGATGGGTACCACGCAGTATTACTTTAAAGGGTCTGCATTTGCTCACCCAACCTCACCAAACCTCTCAGCCCCAAGAGTGTCCACCCTTATGTCTCATCCAGCTGTGGGTCTAGATATGGTCAATCCAGGTTGCATCACAGCCCCTGAACGCATTGTGTAAGAATTTCTCTCTCTTTCACTGTCTTTGTTTCATGGGTTTGTAAAAGAAATTTATTTTTATAATGGGGTTTAGCTGCTTTTCACTGCTGTGTTTATGCCACTTTTCACCCACTTGACACACTAACAGAGAGATATCAATACATAGGTTTTAAGATTATTACTAGTCAGATATATTCTTGTGCGGTGAATAGGGCGTGTTGAGTCCAGTTCTCTGAGCAAGGAGTAGGTCTTGTCTATTACATATTGGGTTTATGGAACGGTATCTGAGCTAATTTGAAACCCTTGTTTTATGTATCACCCCACCTCACCTTTCCCGTTAAGCAGCCATAGTGTGTTTTCTGCCTGTGTGACTCTGTTCTGTTTTGTAATTCAGTTCAAGTGTAACGGTTTTTACATTCCCTCTATAAGTGATACCTTATGAGAAGTGTCCTTTTCTGTGTGACTTATTTCACTTAGAATCGTCGTACCTAAATCCACTCATCATGCTGCTACTAGCCTTATGACATTGATTTCATGGCTGAGTGATATTCCATTGTACATAAGGACCACAACTTCTTTATCCATTTTTCTCTTTCCTGGGATATTGAAGGTGGAATGAAGTGGAGGTCCTTGTCAACAGAGCAGCCCTAAACTTTGGGGTGCTTGTGTCTTGCTGAATTTTCATTTTCCCAATTTATACCCCCATGAGTGGAAGTGCCCTATGCTCTCTAAGCTGTGTTTTTTAGATGTTTCAGGACACACCGTACACTTCTCCAGAGTGGCTGTTGGCAATTTACATCCCGCCCATCAGTGTAGCAAGGCTCCCATTTCTCCATGGCCTGTCCTGCATTTCTGGTTTTGAGACTTTTTTCAGCATGTACCCTTTTGACCGATGGGTAGCGAGTCTGCTTTGTCGCGCTGATTTGCCTTTCCAGGTTGCTTGGTTGGCCAAAAAGGGCGTATGCGTTTTTTCCTGAATATATTCAGGAAAAAAGGCATACGCCCTTTTTGGCCAAGGGCATCATTGTCAACGTTTTGCCGCTTTTCATGTGCTTTAAAGGCGATTCGAATCTACCTCCTGAAATCTGTTTCCTACAATTCTGCCTTGATTTCAAATCCTCTTCTTTGCCTTCCCTCAATATATTTGTGGACGAGAGTTATCATTTATAACTCTGCAGGTTTGTGAATTGCAGTGCCCTGAAGCTCCATTTTACAACTCGCTTTTTTGGGAGCTGGCCGCAAAAGCACAGGATGGCTTCAGGCCCTGTTCTGGTTCCGGGGGGGAGGATGAGCCTGTGGTTAATTCTTCTTCCTGATGGGAAAATAGAGTGACCTTTGCCTGTCCCAACACCAAGAGCTAGTCTCTCACTGGTTCCCCGTCTACCCGTTCATCCTCAGGACAAATTGCAACCTGTACGGAACAGGAGGTTAAAGGTGCTGATGCTCCAAGTAGGGAGATTGTTAGTAAAGCGGCTGGAATGGCGAACCCGGGCACAAGGAGAAGAGAAATGAGGTGCGTTTTAGAAACCTTTCCACGTCACACGGTGTACCATCTTCTGGGTTTCTCATGCATGTTTTCGATGTAGGAAGATGCCCTTGAACCTGGAGATTTGGGACCCATGCGATGGGTACCACGCAGTATTACTTTAAAGGGTCTGCGTTTGCTCACCCAACCTCACCAAACCTCTCAGCCCCAAGAGTGTCCACCCTTATGTCTCATCCAGCTGTGGGTCTAGATATGGTCAATCCAGGTTGCATCACAGCCCCTGAACGCATTGTGTAAGAATTTCTCTCTCTTTCACTGTCTTTGTTTCATGGGTTTGTAAAAGTAATTTATTTTTATAATGGGGTTTAGCTGCTTTTCACTGCTGTGTTTATGCCGCTTTTCACCCACTTGACACACTAACAGAGAGATATCAATACATAGGTTTTAAGATTATTACTAGTCAGATATATTCTTGTGCGGTGAATAGGGCGTGTTGGGTCCAGTTCTCTGAGCAAGGAGTAGGTCTTGTCTATTACATATTGGGTTTATGGAACGGTATCTGAGCTAATTTGAAACCCTTGTTTTATGTATCACCCCACCTCACCTTTCCCGTTAAGCAGCCATAGTGTGTTTTCTGCCTGTGTGACTCTGTTCTGTTTTGTAATTCAGTTCAAGTGTAACGGTTTTTACATTCCCTCTATAAGTGATACCTTATGAGAAGTGTCCTTTTCTGTGTGACTTATTTCACTTAGAATCGTCGTACCTAAATCCACTCATCATGCTGCTACTAGCCTTATGACATTGATTTCATGGCTGAGTGATATTCCATTGTACATAAGGACCACAACTTCTTTATCCATTTTTCTCTTTCCTGGGATATTGAAGGTGGAATGAAGTGGAGGTCCTTGTCAACAGAGCAGCCCTAAACTTTGGGGTGCTTGTGTCTTGCTGAATTTTCATTTTCCCAATTTATACCCCCATGAGTGGAAGTGACCTATGCTCTCTAAGCTGTGTTTTTTAAATGTTTCAGGACACACCGTACACTTCTCCAGAGTGGCTGTTGGCAATTTACATCCCGCCCATCAGTGTAGCAAGGCTCCCATTTCTCCATGGCCTGTCCTGCATTTCTGGTTTTGAGACTTTTTTCAGCATGGCCCTTTTGACCGATGGGTAGCGAGTCTGCTTTGTAGCGCTGATTTGCCTTTTCAGGTTGCTTGGTTGGCCAAAAAGGGCGTATGCGTTTTTTCCTGAATATATTCAGGAAAAAACGCATACGCCCTTTTTGGCCAAGGGCATCATTGTCAACGTTTTGCCGCTTTTCATGTGCTTTAAAGGCGATTCGAATCTACCTCCTGAAATCTGTTTCCTACAATTCTGCCTTGATTTCAAATCCTCTTCTTTGCCTTCCCTCAATATATTTGTGGACGAGAGTTATCATTTATAACTCTGTAGGTTTGTGAATTGCAGTGCCCTGAAGCTCCATTTTACAACTCGCTTTTTTGGGAGCTGGCCGCAAAAGCGCAGGATGGCTTCAGGCCCTGTTCTGGTTCCGGGGGGGAGGATGAGCCTGTGGTTAATTCTTCTTCCTGATGGGAAAATAGAGTGACCTGTGCCTGTCCCAACACCAAGAGCTAGTCTCTCACTGGTTCCCCGTCTACCCGTTCATCCTCAGGACAAATTGCAACCTGTACGGAACAGGAGGTTAAAGGTGCTGATGCTCCAAGTAGGGAGATTGTTAGTAAAGCGGCTGGAATGGCGAACCCGGGCACAAGGAGAAGAGAAATGAGGTGCGTTTTAGAAACCTTTCCCCATCACATGGTGTACCATCTTTTTGTTTTCTCATGCATGTTTTCGATGTAGGAAGATGCCCTTGAACCTGGAGATTTGGGACCCATGCGATGGGTACCACGCAGTATTACTTTAAAGGGTCTGCGTTTGCTCACCCAACCTCACCAAACCTCTCAGCCCCAAGAGTGTCCACCCTTATGTCTCATCCAGCTGTGGGTCTAGAAATGGTCAATCCAGGTTGCATCACAGCCCCTGAACGCATTGTGTAAGAATTTCTCTCTCTTTCACTGTCTTTGTTTCATGGGTTTTTCAAAGTAATTTATTTTTATAATGGGGTTTAGCTGCTTTTCACTGCTGTGTTTATGCCGCTTTACACCCACTTGACACACTAACAGAGAGATATCAATACATAGGTTTTAAGATTATTACTAGTCAGATATATTCTTGTGCGGTGAATAGGGCGTGTTGAGTCCAGTTCTCTGAGCAAGGAGTAGGTCTTGTCTATTACATATTGGGTTTATGGAACGGTATCTGAGCTAATTTGAAACCCTTGTTTTATGTATCACCCCACCTCACCTTTCCCGTTAAGCAGCCATAGTGTGTTTTCTGCATGTGTGACTCTGTTCTGTTTTGTAATTCAGTTCAAGTGTAACGGTTTTTACATTCCCTCTATAAGTGATACCTTATGAGAAGTGTCCTTTTCTGTGTGACTTATTTCACTTAGAATCGTCGTACCTAAATCCACTCATCATGCTGCTATTAGCCTTATGACATTGATTTCATGGCTGAGTGATATTCCATTGTACATAAGGACCACAACTTCTTTATCCATTTTTCTCCCTCCTGGGATATTGAAGGTGGAATGAAGTGGAGGTCCTTGTCAACAGAGCAGCCCTAAACTTTGGGGTGCTTGTGTCTTGCTGATTTTTCATTTTCCCAATTTATACCCCCATGAGTGGAAGTGCCCTATGCTCTCTAAGCTGTGTTTTTTAGATGTTTCAGGACACACCGTACACTTCTCCAGAGTGGCTGTTGGCAATTTACATCCCGCCTATCAGTGTAGCAAGGCTCCCATTTCTCCATGGCCTGTCCTGCATTTCTGGTTTTGAGACTTTTTTCAGCATGGCCCTTTTGACCGATGGGTAGCGAGTCTTCTTTGTAGCCCTGATTTGCCTTTCCAGGTTGCTTGGTTGGCCAAAAAGGGCGTATGCGTTTTTTCCTGAATATATTCAGGAAAAAACGCATACGCCCTTTTTGGCCAAGGGCATCATTGTCAACGTTTTGCCGCTTTTCATGTGCTTTAAAGGCGATTCGAATCTACCTCCAGAAATCTGTTTCCTGCATTTCTGCCTTGATTTCAAATCCTCTTCTTTGCCTTCCCTCAATATATTTGTGGACGAGAGTTATCATTTATAACTGCAGGTTTGTGAATTGCAGTGCCCTGAAGCTCCATTGTACAACTCGCTTTTTTGGGAGCTGGCCGCAAAAGCGCAGGATGGCTTCAGGCCCTGTTCTGGTTCCGGGGGGGAGGATGAGCCTGTGGTTAATTCTTCTTCCTGATGGGAAAATAGAGTGACCTGTGCCTGTCCCAACACCAAGAGCTAGTCTCTCACTGGTTCCCCGTCTACCCGTTCATCCTCAGGACAAATTGCAACCTGTACGGAACAGGAGGTTAAAGGTGCTGATGCTCCAAGTAGGGAGATTGTTAGTAAAGCGGCTGGAATGGCGAACCCGGGCACAAGGAGAAGAGAAATGAGGTGCGTTTTAGAAACCTTTCCCCATCACATGGTGTACCATCTTTTTGTTTTCTCATGCATGTTTTCGATGTAGGAAGATGCCCTTGAACCTGGAGATTTGGGACCCATGCGATGGGTACCACGCAGTATTACTTTAAAGGGTCTGCGTTTGCTCACCCAACCTCACCAAACCTCTCTGCCCCAAGAGTGTCCACCCTTATGTCTCATCCAGCTGTGGGTCTAGATATGGTCAATCCAGGTTGCATCACAGCCCCTGAACGCATTGTGTAAGAAATTCTCTCTCTTTCACTGTCTTTGTTTCATGGGTTTTTCAAAGTAATTTATTTTTATAATGGGGTTTAGCTGCTTTTCACTGCTGTGTTTATGCCGCTTTACACCCACTTGACACACTAACAGAGAGATATCAATACATAGGTTTTAAGATTATTACTAGTCAGATATATTCTTGTGCGGTGAATAAGGCGTGTTGAGTCCAGTTCTCTGAGCAAGGAGTAGGTCTTGTCTATTACATATTGGGTTTATGGAACGGTATCTGAGCTAATTTGAAACCCTTGTTTTATGTATCACCCCACCTTACCTTTCCCGTTAAGCAGCCATAGTGTGTTTTCTGCATGTGTGACTCTGTTCTGTTTTGTAATTCAGTTCAAGTGTAACGGTTTTTACATTCCCTCTATAAGTGATACCTTATGAGAAGTGTCCTTTTCTGTGTGACTTATTTCACTTAGAATCGTCGTACCTAAATCCACTCATCATGCTGCTATTAGCCTTATGACATTGATTTCATGGCTGAGTGATATTCCATTGTACATAAGGACCACAACTTCTTTATCCATTTTTCTCCCTCCTGGGATATTGAAGGTGGAATGAAGTGGAGGTCCTTGTCAACAGAGCAGCCCTAAACTTTGGGGTGCTTGTGTCTTGCTGATTTTTCATTTTCCCAATTTATACCCCCATGAGTGGAAGTGCCCTATGCTCTCTAAGCTGTGTTTTTTAGATGTTTCAGGACACACCGTACACTTCTCCAGAGTGGCTGTTGGCAATTTACATCCCGCCCATCAGTGTAGCAAGGCTCCCATTTCTCCATGGCCTGTCCTGCATTTCTGGTTTTGACACGTTTTTCAGCATGGCCCTTTTGACCGATGGGTAGCGAGTCTTCTTTGTAGCGCTGATTTGCCTTTCCAGGTTGCTTGGTTGGCCAAAAAGGGCGTATGCGTTTTTTCCTGAATATATTCAGGAAAAAACGCATACGCCCTTTTTGGCCAAGGGCATCATTGTCAACGTTTTGCCGCTTTTCATGTGCTTTAAAGGCGATTCGAATCTACCTCCTGAAATCTGTTTCCTGCAATTCTGCCTTGATTTCAAATCCTCTTCTTTGCCTTCCCTCAATATATTTGTGGACGAGAGTTATCATTTATAACTCTGCAGGTTTGGGAATTGCAGTGCCCTGAACCTCCATTTTACAACTCGCTTTTTTGGGAGCTGGCCGCAAAAGCGCAGGATGGCTTCAGGCCCTGTTCTGGTTCCGGGGGGGAGGATGAGCCTGTGGTTAATTCTTCTTCCTGATGGGAAAATAGAGTGACCTGTGCCTGTCCCAACACCAAGAGCTAGTCTCTCACTGGTTCCCCGTCTACCCGTTCATCCTCAGGACAAATTGCAACCTGTACGGAACAGGAGGTTAAAGGTGCTGATGCTCCAAGTAGGGAGATTGTTAGTAAAGCGGCTGGAATGGCGAACCCGGGCACAAGGAGAAGAGAAATGAGGTGCGTTTTAGAAACCTTTCCACATCACACGGTGTACCATCTTCTGGGTTTCTCATGCATGTTTTCGATGTAGGAAGATGCCCTTGAACCTGGAGATTTGGGACCCATGCGATGGGTACCACGCAGTATTACTTTAAAGGGTCTGCATTTGCTCACCCAACCTCACCAAACCTCTCAGCCCCAAGAGTGTCCACCCTTATGTCTCATCCAGCTGTGGGTCTAGATATGGTCAATCCAGGTTGCATCACAGCCCCTGAACGCATTGTGTAAGAATTTCTCTCTCTTTCACTGTCTTTGTTTCATGGGTTTGTAAAAGAAATTTATTTTTATAATGGGGTTTAGCTGCTTTTCACTGCTGTGTTTATGCCACTTTTCACCCACTTGACACACTAACAGAGAGATATCAATACATAGGTTTTAAGATTATTACTAGTCAGATATATTCTTGTGCGGTGAATAGGGCGTGTTGAGTCCAGTTCTCTGAGCAAGGAGTAGGTCTTGTCTATTACATATTGGGTTTATGGAACGGTATCTGAGCTAATTTGAAACCCTTGTTTTATGTATCACCCCACCTCACCTTTCCCGTTAAGCAGCCATAGTGTGTTTTCTGCCTGTGTGACTCTGTTCTGTTTTGTAATTCAGTTCAAGTGTAACGGTTTTTACATTCCCTCTATAAGTGATACCTTATGAGAAGTGTCCTTTTCTGTGTGACTTATTTCACTTAGAATCGTCGTACCTAAATCCACTCATCATGCTGCTACTAGCCTTATGACATTGATTTCATGGCTGAGTGATATTCCATTGTACATAAGGACCACAACTTCTTTATCCATTTTTCTCTTTCCTGGGATATTGAAGGTGGAATGAAGTGGAGGTCCTTGTCAACAGAGCAGCCCTAAACTTTGGGGTGCTTGTGTCTTGCTGAATTTTCATTTTCCCAATTTATACCCCCATGAGTGGAAGTGCCCTATGCTCTCTAAGCTGTGTTTTTTAGATGTTTCAGGACACACCGTACACTTCTCCAGAGTGGCTGTTGGCAATTTACATCCCGCCCATCAGTGTAGCAAGGCTCCCATTTCTCCATGGCCTGTCCTGCATTTCTGGTTTTGAGACTTTTTTCAGCATGTACCCTTTTGACCGATGGGTAGCGAGTCTGCTTTGTCGCGCTGATTTGCCTTTCCAGGTTGCTTGGTTGGCCAAAAAGGGCGTATGCGTTTTTTCCTGAATATATTCAGGAAAAAAGGCATACGCCCTTTTTGGCCAAGGGCATCATTGTCAACGTTTTGCCGCTTTTCATGTGCTTTAAAGGCGATTCGAATCTACCTCCTGAAATCTGTTTCCTACAATTCTGCCTTGATTTCAAATCCTCTTCTTTGCCTTCCCTCAATATATTTGTGGACGAGAGTTATCATTTATAACTCTGCAGGTTTGTGAATTGCAGTGCCCTGAAGCTCCATTTTACAACTCGCTTTTTTGGGAGCTGGCCGCAAAAGCACAGGATGGCTTCAGGCCCTGTTCTGGTTCCGGGGGGGAGGATGAGCCTGTGGTTAATTCTTCTTCCTGATGGGAAAATAGAGTGACCTTTGCCTGTCCCAACACCAAGAGCTAGTCTCTCACTGGTTCCCCGTCTACCCGTTCATCCTCAGGACAAATTGCAACCTGTACGGAACAGGAGGTTAAAGGTGCTGATGCTCCAAGTAGGGAGATTGTTAGTAAAGCGGCTGGAATGGCGAACCCGGGCACAAGGAGAAGAGAAATGAGGTGCGTTTTAGAAACCTTTCCACGTCACACGGTGTACCATCTTCTGGGTTTCTCATGCATGTTTTCGATGTAGGAAGATGCCCTTGAACCTGGAGATTTGGGACCCATGCGATGGGTACCACGCAGTATTACTTTAAAGGGTCTGCGTTTGCTCACCCAACCTCACCAAACCTCTCAGCCCCAAGAGTGTCCACCCTTATGTCTCATCCAGCTGTGGGTCTAGATATGGTCAATCCAGGTTGCATCACAGCCCCTGAACGCATTGTGTAAGAATTTCTCTCTCTTTCACTGTCTTTGTTTCATGGGTTTGTAAAAGTAATTTATTTTTATAATGGGGTTTAGCTGCTTTTCACTGCTGTGTTTATGCCGCTTTTCACCCACTTGACACACTAACAGAGAGATATCAATACATAGGTTTTAAGATTATTACTAGTCAGATATATTCTTGTGCGGTGAATAGGGCGTGTTGGGTCCAGTTCTCTGAGCAAGGAGTAGGTCTTGTCTATTACATATTGGGTTTATGGAACGGTATCTGAGCTAATTTGAAACCCTTGTTTTATGTATCACCCCACCTCACCTTTCCCGTTAAGCAGCCATAGTGTGTTTTCTGCCTGTGTGACTCTGTTCTGTTTTGTAATTCAGTTCAAGTGTAACGGTTTTTACATTCCCTCTATAAGTGATACCTTATGAGAAGTGTCCTTTTCTGTGTGACTTATTTCACTTAGAATCGTCGTACCTAAATCCACTCATCATGCTGCTACTAGCCTTATGACATTGATTTCATGGCTGAGTGATATTCCATTGTACATAAGGACCACAACTTCTTTATCCATTTTTCTCTTTCCTGGGATATTGAAGGTGGAATGAAGTGGAGGTCCTTGTCAACAGAGCAGCCCTAAACTTTGGGGTGCTTGTGTCTTGCTGAATTTTCATTTTCCCAATTTATACCCCCATGAGTGGAAGTGACCTATGCTCTCTAAGCTGTGTTTTTTAAATGTTTCAGGACACACCGTACACTTCTCCAGAGTGGCTGTTGGCAATTTACATCCCGCCCATCAGTGTAGCAAGGCTCCCATTTCTCCATGGCCTGTCCTGCATTTCTGGTTTTGAGACTTTTTTCAGCATGGCCCTTTTGACCGATGGGTAGCGAGTCTGCTTTGTAGCGCTGATTTGCCTTTTCAGGTTGCTTGGTTGGCCAAAAAGGGCGTATGCGTTTTTTCCTGAATATATTCAGGAAAAAACGCATACGCCCTTTTTGGCCAAGGGCATCATTGTCAACGTTTTGCCGCTTTTCATGTGCTTTAAAGGCGATTCGAATCTACCTCCTGAAATCTGTTTCCTACAATTCTGCCTTGATTTCAAATCCTCTTCTTTGCCTTCCCTCAATATATTTGTGGACGAGAGTTATCATTTATAACTCTGTAGGTTTGTGAATTGCAGTGCCCTGAAGCTCCATTTTACAACTCGCTTTTTTGGGAGCTGGCCGCAAAAGCGCAGGATGGCTTCAGGCCCTGTTCTGGTTCCGGGGGGGAGGATGAGCCTGTGGTTAATTCTTCTTCCTGATGGGAAAATAGAGTGACCTGTGCCTGTCCCAACACCAAGAGCTAGTCTCTCACTGGTTCCCCGTCTACCCGTTCATCCTCAGGACAAATTGCAACCTGTACGGAACAGGAGGTTAAAGGTGCTGATGCTCCAAGTAGGGAGATTGTTAGTAAAGCGGCTGGAATGGCGAACCCGGGCACAAGGAGAAGAGAAATGAGGTGCGTTTTAGAAACCTTTCCCCATCACATGGTGTACCATCTTTTTGTTTTCTCATGCATGTTTTCGATGTAGGAAGATGCCCTTGAACCTGGAGATTTGGGACCCATGCGATGGGTACCACGCAGTATTACTTTAAAGGGTCTGCGTTTGCTCACCCAACCTCACCAAACCTCTCAGCCCCAAGAGTGTCCACCCTTATGTCTCATCCAGCTGTGGGTCTAGAAATGGTCAATCCAGGTTGCATCACAGCCCCTGAACGCATTGTGTAAGAATTTCTCTCTCTTTCACTGTCTTTGTTTCATGGGTTTTTCAAAGTAATTTATTTTTATAATGGGGTTTAGCTGCTTTTCACTGCTGTGTTTATGCCGCTTTACACCCACTTGACACACTAACAGAGAGATATCAATACATAGGTTTTAAGATTATTACTAGTCAGATATATTCTTGTGCGGTGAATAGGGCGTGTTGAGTCCAGTTCTCTGAGCAAGGAGTAGGTCTTGTCTATTACATATTGGGTTTATGGAACGGTATCTGAGCTAATTTGAAACCCTTGTTTTATGTATCACCCCACCTCACCTTTCCCGTTAAGCAGCCATAGTGTGTTTTCTGCATGTGTGACTCTGTTCTGTTTTGTAATTCAGTTCAAGTGTAACGGTTTTTACATTCCCTCTATAAGTGATACCTTATGAGAAGTGTCCTTTTCTGTGTGACTTATTTCACTTAGAATCGTCGTACCTAAATCCACTCATCATGCTGCTATTAGCCTTATGACATTGATTTCATGGCTGAGTGATATTCCATTGTACATAAGGACCACAACTTCTTTATCCATTTTTCTCCCTCCTGGGATATTGAAGGTGGAATGAAGTGGAGGTCCTTGTCAACAGAGCAGCCCTAAACTTTGGGGTGCTTGTGTCTTGCTGATTTTTCATTTTCCCAATTTATACCCCCATGAGTGGAAGTGCCCTATGCTCTCTAAGCTGTGTTTTTTAGATGTTTCAGGACACACCGTACACTTCTCCAGAGTGGCTGTTGGCAATTTACATCCCGCCTATCAGTGTAGCAAGGCTCCCATTTCTCCATGGCCTGTCCTGCATTTCTGGTTTTGAGACTTTTTTCAGCATGGCCCTTTTGACCGATGGGTAGCGAGTCTTCTTTGTAGCCCTGATTTGCCTTTCCAGGTTGCTTGGTTGGCCAAAAAGGGCGTATGCGTTTTTTCCTGAATATATTCAGGAAAAAACGCATACGCCCTTTTTGGCCAAGGGCATCATTGTCAACGTTTTGCCGCTTTTCATGTGCTTTAAAGGCGATTCGAATCTACCTCCAGAAATCTGTTTCCTGCATTTCTGCCTTGATTTCAAATCCTCTTCTTTGCCTTCCCTCAATATATTTGTGGACGAGAGTTATCATTTATAACTGCAGGTTTGTGAATTGCAGTGCCCTGAAGCTCCATTGTACAACTCGCTTTTTTGGGAGCTGGCCGCAAAAGCGCAGGATGGCTTCAGGCCCTGTTCTGGTTCCGGGGGGGAGGATGAGCCTGTGGTTAATTCTTCTTCCTGATGGGAAAATAGAGTGACCTGTGCCTGTCCCAACACCAAGAGCTAGTCTCTCACTGGTTCCCCGTCTACCCGTTCATCCTCAGGACAAATTGCAACCTGTACGGAACAGGAGGTTAAAGGTGCTGATGCTCCAAGTAGGGAGATTGTTAGTAAAGCGGCTGGAATGGCGAACCCGGGCACAAGGAGAAGAGAAATGAGGTGCGTTTTAGAAACCTTTCCCCATCACATGGTGTACCATCTTTTTGTTTTCTCATGCATGTTTTCGATGTAGGAAGATGCCCTTGAACCTGGAGATTTGGGACCCATGCGATGGGTACCACGCAGTATTACTTTAAAGGGTCTGCGTTTGCTCACCCAACCTCACCAAACCTCTCTGCCCCAAGAGTGTCCACCCTTATGTCTCATCCAGCTGTGGGTCTAGATATGGTCAATCCAGGTTGCATCACAGCCCCTGAACGCATTGTGTAAGAAATTCTCTCTCTTTCACTGTCTTTGTTTCATGGGTTTTTCAAAGTAATTTATTTTTATAATGGGGTTTAGCTGCTTTTCACTGCTGTGTTTATGCCGCTTTACACCCACTTGACACACTAACAGAGAGATATCAATACATAGGTTTTAAGATTATTACTAGTCAGATATATTCTTGTGCGGTGAATAAGGCGTGTTGAGTCCAGTTCTCTGAGCAAGGAGTAGGTCTTGTCTATTACATATTGGGTTTATGGAACGGTATCTGAGCTAATTTGAAACCCTTGTTTTATGTATCACCCCACCTTACCTTTCCCGTTAAGCAGCCATAGTGTGTTTTCTGCATGTGTGACTCTGTTCTGTTTTGTAATTCAGTTCAAGTGTAACGGTTTTTACATTCCCTCTATAAGTGATACCTTATGAGAAGTGTCCTTTTCTGTGTGACTTATTTCACTTAGAATCGTCGTACCTAAATCCACTCATCATGCTGCTATTAGCCTTATGACATTGATTTCATGGCTGAGTGATATTCCATTGTACATAAGGACCACAACTTCTTTATCCATTTTTCTCCCTCCTGGGATATTGAAGGTGGAATGAAGTGGAGGTCCTTGTCAACAGAGCAGCCCTAAACTTTGGGGTGCTTGTGTCTTGCTGATTTTTCATTTTCCCAATTTATACCCCCATGAGTGGAAGTGCCCTATGCTCTCTAAGCTGTGTTTTTTAGATGTTTCAGGACACACCGTACACTTCTCCAGAGTGGCTGTTGGCAATTTACATCTCGCCTATCAGTGTAGCAAGGCTCCCATTTCTCCATGGCCTGTCCTGCATTTCTGGTTTTGAGACTTTTTTCAGCATGGCCCTTTTGACCGATGGGTAGCGAGTCTTCTTTGTAGCCCTGATTTGCCTTTCCAGGTTGCTTGGTTGGCCAAAAAGGGCGTATGCGTTTTTTCCTGAATATATTCAGGAAAAAACGCATACGCCCTTTTTGGCCAAGGGCATCATTGTCAACGTTTTGCCGCTTTTCATGTGCTTTAAAGGCGATTCGAATCTACCTCCTGAAATCTGTTTCCTGCATTTCTGCCTTGATTTCAAATCCTCTTCTTTGCCTTCCCTCAATATATTTGTGGACGAGAGTTATCATTTATAACTGCAGGTTTGTGAATTGCAGTGCCCTGAAGCTCCATTGTACAACTCGCTTTTTTGGGAGCTGGCCGCAAAAGCGCAGGATGGCTTCAGGCCCTGTTCTGGTTCCGGGGGGGAGGATGAGCCTGTGGTTAATTCTTCTTCCTGATGGGAAAATAGAGTGACCTGTGCCTGTCCCAACACCAAGAGCTAGTCTCTCACTGGTTCCCCGTCTACCCGTTCATCCTCAGGACAAATTGCAACCTGTACGGAACAGGAGGTTAAAGGTGCTGATGCTCCAAGTAGGGAGATTGTTAGTAAAGCGGCTGGAATGGCGAACCCGGGCACAAGGAGAAGAGAAATGAGGTGCGTTTTAGAAACCTTTCCCCATCACATGGTGTACCATCTTTTTGTTTTCTCATGCATGTTTTCGATGTAGGAAGATGCCCTTGAACCTGGAGATTTGGGACCCATGCGATGGGTACCACGCAGTATTACTTTAAAGGGTCTGCGTTTGCTCACCCAACCTCACCAAACCTCTCAGCCCCAAGAGTGTCCACCCTTATGTCTCATCCAGCTGTGGGTCTAGATATGGTCAATCCAGGTTGCATCACAGCCCCTGAACGCATTGTGTAAGAAATTCTCTCTCTTTCACTGTCTTTGTTTCATGGGTTTTTCAAAGTAATTTATTTTTATAATGGGGTTTAGCTGCTTTTCACTGCTGTGTTTATGCCGCTTTACACCCACTTGACACACTAACAGAGAGATATCAATACATAGGTTTTAAGATTATTACTAGTCAGATATATTCTTGTGCGGTGAATAAGGCGTGTTGAGTCCAGTTCTCTGAGCAAGGAGTAGGTCTTGTCTATTACATATTGGGTTTATGGAACGGTATCTGAGCTAATTTGAAACCCTTGTTTTATGTATCACCCCACCTTACCTTTCCCGTTAAGCAGCCATAGTGTGTTTTCTGCATGTGTGACTCTGTTCTGTTTTGTAATTCAGTTCAAGTGTAACGGTTTTTACATTCCCTCTATAAGTGATACCTTATGAGAAGTGTCCTTTTCTGTGTGACTTATTTCACTTAGAATCGTCGTACCTAAATCCACTCATCATGCTGCTATTAGCCTTATGACATTGATTTCATGGCTGAGTGATATTCCATTGTACATAAGGACCACAACTTCTTTATCCATTTTTCTCCCTCCTGGGATATTGAAGGTGGAATGAAGTGGAGGTCCTTGTCAACAGAGCAGCCCTAAACTTTGGGGTGCTTGTGTCTTGCTGATTTTTCATTTTCCCAATTTATACCCCCATGAGTGGAAGTGCCCTATGCTCTCTAAGCTGTGTTTTTTAGATGTTTCAGGACACACCGTACACTTCTCCAGAGTGGCTGTTGGCAATTTACATCCCACCCATCAGTGTAGCAAGGCTCCCATTTCTCCATGGCCTGTCCTGCATTTCTGGTTTTGAGACTTTTTTCAGCATGGCCCTTTTGACCGATGGGTAGCGAGTCTTCTTTGTAGCCCTGATTTGCCTTTCCAGGTTGCTTGGTTGGCCAAAAAGGGCGTATGGGTTTTTTCCTGAATATATTCAGGAAAAAACGCATACGCCCTTTTTGGCCAAGGGCATCATTGTCAACGTTTTGCCGCTTTTCATGTGCTTTAAAGGCGATTCGAATCTACCTCCTGAAATATGTTTCCTGCATTTCTGCCTTGATTTCAAATCCTCTTCTTTGCCTTCCCTAAATATATTTGTGGACGAGAGTTATCATTTATAACTCTGCAGGTTTGTGAATTGCAGTGCCCTGAAGCTCCATTTTACAACTCGCTTTTTTGGGAGCTGGCCGCAAAAGCGCAGGATGGCTTCAGGCCCTGTTCTGGTTCCGGGGGGGAGGATGAGCCTGTGGTTAATTCTTCTTCCTGATGGGAAAATAGAGTGACCTGTGCCTGTCCCAACAACAAGAGCTAGTCTCTCACTGGTTCCCCGTATTCCCGTTCATCCTCAGGACAAATTGCAACCTGTACGGAACAGGAGGTTAAAGGTGCTGATGCTCCAAGTAGGGAGATTGTTAGTAAAGCGGCTGGAATGGCGACCCCGGGCACAAGGAGAAGAGAAATGAGGTGCGTTTTAGAAACCTTTCCCCATCACATGGTGTACCATCTTTTTTGTTTTCTCATGCATGTTTTCGATGTAGGAAGATGCCCTTGAACCTGGAGATTTGGGACCCATGCGATGGGTACCACGCAGTATTACTTTAAAGGGTCTGCGTTTGCTCACCCAACCTCACCAAACCTCTCAGCCCCAAGAGTGTCCACCCTTATGTCTCATCCAGCTGTGGGTCTAGATATGGTCAATCCAGGTTGCATCACAGCCCCTGAACGCATTGTGTAAGAATTTCTCTCTCTTTCACTGTCTTTGTTTCATGGGTTTTTCAAAGTAATTTATTTTTATAATGGGGTTTAGCTGCTTTTCACTGCTGTGTTTATGCCGCTTTACACCCACTTGACACACTAACAGAGAGATATCAATACATAGGTTTTACGATTATTACTAGTCAGATATATTCTTGTGCGGTGAATAGGGCGTGTTGAGTCCAGTTCTCTGAGCAAGGAGTAGGTCTTGTCTATTACATATTGGGTTTATGGAACGGTATCTGAGCTAATTTGAAACCCTTGTTTTATGTATCACCCCACCTCACCTTTCCCGTTAAGCAGCCATAGTGTGTTTTCTGCATGTGTGACTCTGTTCTGTTTTGTAATTCAGTTCAAGTGTAAAGGTTTTTACATTCCCTCTATAAGTGATACCTTATGAGAAGTGTCCTTTTCTGTGTGACTTATTTCACTTAGAATCGTCGTACCTAAATCCACTCATCATGCTGCTATTAGCCTTATGACATTGATTTCATGGCTGAGTGATATTCCATTGTACATAAGGACCACAACTTCTGTATCCATTTTTCTCCCTCCTGGGATATTGAAGGTGGAATGAAGTGGAGGTCCTTGTCAACAGAGCAGCCCTAAACTTTGGGGTGCTTGTGTCTTGCTGATTTTTCATTTTCCCAATTTATACCCCCATGAGTGGAAGTGCCCTATGCTCTCTAAGCTGTGTTTTTTAGATGTTTCAGGACACACCGTACACTTCTCCAGAGTGGCTGTTGGCAATTTACATCCCGCCCATCAGTGTAGCAAGGCTCCCATTTCTCCATGGCCTGTCCTGCATTTCTGGTTTTGAGACTTTTTTCAGCATGGCCCTTTTGACCGATGGGTAGCGAGTCTTCTTTGTAGCCCTGATTTGCCTTTCCAGGTTGCTTGGTTGGCCAAAAAGGGCGTATGCGTTTTTTCCTGAATATATTCAGGAAAAAACGCATACGCCCTTTTTGGCCAAGGGCATCATTGTCAACGTTTTGCCACTTTTCATGTGCTTTAAAGGCGATTCGAATCTACCTCCTGAAATCTGTTTCCTGCATTTCTGCCTTGATTTCAAATCCTCTTCTTTGCCTTCCCTCAATATATTTGTGGACGAGAGTTATCATTTATAACTCTGCAGGTTTGTGAATTGCAGTGCCCTGAAGCTCCATTGTACAACTCGCTTTTTTGGGAGCTGGCCGCAAAAGCGCAGGATGGCTTCAGGCCCTGTTCTGGTTCCGGGGGGGAGGATGAGCCTGTGGTTAATTCTTCTTCCTGATGGGAAAATAGAGTGACCTGTGCCTGTCCCAACACCAAGAGCTAGTCTCTCACTGGTTCCCCGTCTACCCGTTCATCCTCAGGACAAATTGCAACCTGTACGGAACAGGAGGTTAAAGGTGCTGATGCTCCAAGTAGGGAGATTGTTAGTAAAGCGGCTGGAATGGCGAACCCGGGCACAAGGAGAAGAGAAATGAGGTGCGTTTTAGAAACCTTTCCCCATCACATGGTGTACCATCTTTTTGTTTTCTCATGCATGTTTTCGATGTAGGAAGATGCCCTTGAACCTGGAGATTTGGGACCCATGCGATGGGTACCACGCAGTATTACTTTAAAGGGTCTGCGTTTGCTCACCCAACCTCACCAAACCTCTCAGCCCCAAGAGTGTCCACCCTTATGTCTCATCCAGCTGTGGGTCTAGATATGGTCAATCCAGGTTGCATCACAGCCCCTGAACGCATTGTGTAAGAATTTCTCTCTCTTTCACTGTCTTTGTTTCATGGGTTTTTCAAAGTAATTTATTTTTATAATGGGGTTTAGCTGCTTTTCACTGCTGTGTTTATGCCGCTTTACACCCACTTGACACACTAACAGAGAGATATCAATACATAGGTTTTAAGATTATTACTAGTCAGATATATTCTTGTGCGGTGAATAGGGCGTGTTGAGTCCAGTTCTCTGAGCAAGGAGTAGGTCTTGTCTATTACATATTGGGTTTATGGAACGGTATCTGAGCTAATTTGAAACCCTTGTTTTATGTATCACCCCACCTTACCTTTCCCGTTAAGCAGCCATAGTGTGTTTTCTGCATGTGTGACTCTGTTCTGTTTTGTAATTCAGTTCAAGTGTAACGGTTTTTACATTCCCTCTATAAGTGATACCTTATGAGAAGTGTCCTTTTCTGTGTGACTTATTTCACTTAGAATCGTCGTACCTAAATCCACTCATCATGCTGCTATTAGCCTTATGACATTGATTTCATGGCTGAGTGATATTCCATTGTACATAAGGACCACAACTTCTTTATCCATTTTTCTCCCTCCTGGGATATTGAAGGTGGAATGAAGTGGAGGTCCTTGTCAACAGAGCAGCCCTAAACTTTGGGGTGCTTGTGTCTTGCTGATTTTTCATTTTCCCAATTTATACCCCCATGAGTGGAAGTGCCCTATGCTCTCTAAGCTGTGTTTTTTAGATGTTTCAGGACACACCGTACACTTCTCCAGAGTGGCTGTTGGCAATTTACATCCCGCCCATCAGTGTAGCAAGGCTCCCATTTCTCCATGGCCTGTCCTGCATTTCTGGTTTTGAGACTTTTTTCAGCATGGCCCTTTTGACCGATGGGTAGCGAGTCTTCTTTGTAGCCCTGATTTGCCTTTCCAGGTTGCTTGGTTGGCCAAAAAGGGCGTATGCGTTTTTTCCTGAATATATTCAGGAAAAAACGCATACGCCCTTTTTGGCCAAGAGCATCATTGTCAACGTTTTGCCGCTTTTCATGTGCTTTAAAGGCGATTCGAATCTACCTCCTGAAATCTGTTTCCTGCATTTCTGCCTTGATTTCAAATCCTCTTCTTTGCCTTCCCTCAATATATTTGTGGACGAGAGTTATCATTTATAACTCTGCAGGTTTGTGAATTGCAGTGCCCTGAAGCTCCATTGTACAACTCGCTTTTTTGGGAGCTGGCCGCAAAAGCGCAGGATGGCTTCAGGCCCTGTTCTGGTTCCGGGGGGGAGGATGAGCCTGTGGTTAATTCTTCTTCCTGATGGGAAAATAGAGTGACCTGTGCCTGTCCCAACACCAAGAGCTAGTCTCTCACTGGTTCCCCGTCTACCCGTTCATCCTCAGGACAAATTGCAACCTGTACGGAACAGGAGGTTAAAGGTGCTGATGCTCCAAGTAGGGAGATTGTTAGTAAAGCGGCTGGAATGGCGACCCCGGGCACAAGGAGAAGAGAAATGAGGTGCGTTTTAGAAACCTTTCCCCATCACATGGTGTACCATCTTTTTTGTTTTCTCATGCATGTTTTCGATGTAGGAAGATGCCCTTGAACCTGGAGATTTGGGACCCATGCGATGGGTACCACGCAGTATTACTTTAAAGGGTCTGCGTTTGCTCACCCAACCTCACCAAACCTCTCAGCCCCAAGAGTGTCCACCCTTATGTCTCATCCAGCTGTGGGTCTAGAAATGGTCAATCCAGGTTGCATCACAGCCCCTGAACGCATTGTGTAAGAATTTCTCTCTCTTTCACTGTCTTTGTTTCATGGGTTTTTCAAAGTAATTTATTTTTATAATGGGGTTTAGCTGCTTTTCACTGCTGTGTTTATGCCGCTTTACACCCACTTGACACACTAACAGAGAGATATCAATACATAGGTTTTACGATTATTACTAGTCAGATATATTCTTGTGCGGTGAATAGGGCGTGTTGAGTCCAGTTCTCTGAGCAAGGAGTAGGTCTTGTCTATTACATATTGGGTTTATGGAACGGTATCTGAGCTAATTTGAAACCCTTGTTTTATGTATCACCCCACCTCACCTTTCCCGTTAAGCAGCCATAGTGTGTTTTCTGCATGTGTGACTCTGTTCTGTTTTGTAATTCAGTTCAAGTGTAACGGTTTTTACAGTCCCTCTATAAGTGATACCTTATGAGAAGTGTCCTTTTCTGTGTGACTTATTTCACTTAGAATCGTCGTACCTAAATCCACTCATCATGCTGCTATTAGCCTTATGACATTGATTTCATGGCTGAGTGATATTCCATTGTACATAAGGACCACAACTTCTTTATCCATTTTTCTCCCTCCTGGGATATTGAAGGTGGAATGAAGTGGAGGTCCTTGTCAACAGAGCAGCCCTAAACTTTGGGGTGCTTGTGTCTTGCTGATTTTTCATTTTCCCAATTTATACCCCCATGAGTGGAAGTGCCCTATGCTCTCTAAGCTGTGTTTTTTAGATGTTTCAGGACACACCGTACACTTCTCCAGAGTGGCTGTTGGCAATTTACATCCCGCCCATCAGTGTAGCAAGGCTCCCATTTCTCCATGGCCTGTCCTGCATTTCTGGTTTTGAGACTTTTTTCAGCATGGCCCTTTTGACCGATGGGTAGCGAGTCTTCTTTGTAGCCCTGATTTGCCTTTCCAGGTTGCTTGGTTGGCCAAAAAGGGCGTATGCGTTTTTTCCTGAATATATTCAGGAAAAAACGCATACGCCCTTTTTGGCCAAGGGCATCATTGTCAACGTTTTGCCGCTTTTCATGTGCTTTAAAGGCGATTCGAATCTACCTCCTGAAATCTGTTTCCTGCATTTCTGCCTTGATTTCAAATCCTCTTCTTTGCCTTCCCTCAATATATTTGTGGACGAGAGTTATCATTTATAACTCTGCAGGTTTGTGAATTGCAGTGCCCTGAAGCTCCATTGTACAACTCGCTTTTTTGGGAGCTGGCCGCAAAAGCGCAGGATGGCTTCAGGCCCTGTTCTGGTTCCGGGGGGGAGGATGAGCCTGTGGTTAATTCTTCTTCCTGATGGGAAAATAGAGTGACCTGTGCCTGTCCCAACACCAAGAGCTAGTCTCTCACTGGTTCCCCGTCTACCCGTTCATCCTCAGGACAAATTGCAACCTGTACGGAACAGGAGGTTAAAGGTGCTGATGCTCCAAGTAGGGAGATTGTTAGTAAAGCGGCTGGAATGGCGAACCCGGGCACAAGGAGAAGAGAAATGAGGTGCGTTTTAGAAACCTTTCCCCATCACATGGTGTACCATCTTTTTGTTTTCTCATGCATGTTTTCGATGTAGGAAGATGCCCTTGAACCTGGAGATTTGGGACCCATGCGATGGGTACCACGCAGTATTACTTTAAAGGGTCTGCGTTTGCTCACCCAACCTCACCAAACCTCTCAGCCCCAAGAGTGTCCACCCTTATGTCTCATCCAGCTGTGGGTCTAGATATGGTCAATCCAGGTTGCATCACAGCCCCTGAACGCATTGTGTAAGAAATTCTCTCTCTTTCACTGTCTTTGTTTCATGGGTTTTTCAAAGTAATTTATTTTTATAATGGGGTTTAGCTGCTTTTCACTGCTGTGTTTATGCCGCTTTACACCCACTTGACACACTAACAGAGAGATATCAATACATAGGTTTTAAGATTATTACTAGTCAGATATATTCTTGTGCGGTGAATAAGGCGTGTTGAGTCCAGTTCTCTGAGCAAGGAGTAGGTCTTGTCTATTACATATTGGGTTTATGGAACGGTATCTGAGCTAATTTGAAACCCTTGTTTTATGTATCACCCCACCTTACCTTTCCCGTTAAGCAGCCATAGTGTGTTTTCTGCATGTGTGACTCTGTTCTGTTTTGTAATTCAGTTCAAGTGTAACGGTTTTTACATTCCCTCTATAAGTGATACCTTATGAGAAGTGTCCTTTTCTGTGTGACTTATTTCACTTAGAATCGTCGTACCTAAATCCACTCATCATGCTGCTATTAGCCTTATGACATTGATTTCATGGCTGAGTGATATTCCATTGTACATAAGGACCACAACTTCTTTATCCATTTTTCTCCCTCCTGGGATATTGAAGGTGGAATGAAGTGGAGGTCCTTGTCAACAGAGCAGCCCTAAACTTTGGGGTGCTTGTGTCTTGCTGATTTTTCATTTTCCCAATTTATACCCCCATGAGTGGAAGTGCCCTATGCTCTCTAAGCTGTGTTTTTTAGATGTTTCAGGACACACCGTACACTTCTCCAGAGTGGCTGTTGGCAATTTACATCCCACCCATCAGTGTAGCAAGGCTCCCATTTCTCCATGGCCTGTCCTGCATTTCTGGTTTTGAGACTTTTTTCAGCATGGCCCTTTTGACCGATGGGTAGCGAGTCTTCTTTGTAGCCCTGATTTGCCTTTCCAGGTTGCTTGGTTGGCCAAAAAGGGCGTATGGGTTTTTTCCTGAATATATTCAGGAAAAAACGCATACGCCCTTTTTGGCCAAGGGCATCATTGTCAACGTTTTGCCGCTTTTCATGTGCTTTAAAGGCGATTCGAATCTACCTCCTGAAATATGTTTCCTGCATTTCTGCCTTGATTTCAAATCCTCTTCTTTGCCTTCCCTAAATATATTTGTGGACGAGAGTTATCATTTATAACTCTGCAGGTTTGTGAATTGCAGTGCCCTGAAGCTCCATTTTACAACTCGCTTTTTTGGGAGCTGGCCGCAAAAGCGCAGGATGGCTTCAGGCCCTGTTCTGGTTCCGGGGGGGAGGATGAGCCTGTGGTTAATTCTTCTTCCTGATGGGAAAATAGAGTGACCTGTGCCTGTCCCAACAACAAGAGCTAGTCTCTCACTGGTTCCCCGTATTCCCGTTCATCCTCAGGACAAATTGCAACCTGTACGGAACAGGAGGTTAAAGGTGCTGATGCTCCAAGTAGGGAGATTGTTAGTAAAGCGGCTGGAATGGCGACCCCGGGCACAAGGAGAAGAGAAATGAGGTGCGTTTTAGAAACCTTTCCCCATCACATGGTGTACCATCTTTTTTGTTTTCTCATGCATGTTTTCGATGTAGGAAGATGCCCTTGAACCTGGAGATTTGGGACCCATGCGATGGGTACCACGCAGTATTACTTTAAAGGGTCTGCGTTTGCTCACCCAACCTCACCAAACCTCTCAGCCCCAAGAGTGTCCACCCTTATGTCTCATCCAGCTGTGGGTCTAGAAATGGTCAATCCAGGTTGCATCACAGCCCCTGAACGCATTGTGTAAGAATTTCTCTCTCTTTCACTGTCTTTGTTTCATGGGTTTTTCAAAGTAATTTATTTTTATAATGGGGTTTAGCTGCTTTTCACTGCTGTGTTTATGCCGCTTTACACCCACTTGACACACTAACAGAGAGATATCAATACATAGGTTTTACGATTATTACTAGTCAGATATATTCTTGTGCGGTGAATAGGGCGTGTTGAGTCCAGTTCTCTGAGCAAGGAGTAGGTCTTGTCTATTACATATTGGGTTTATGGAACGGTATCTGAGCTAATTTGAAACCCTTGTTTTATGTATCACCCCACCTCACCTTTCCCGTTAAGCAGCCATAGTGTGTTTTCTGCATGTGTGACTCTGTTCTGTTTTGTAATTCAGTTCAAGTGTAAAGGTTTTTACATTCCCTCTATAAGTGATACCTTATGAGAAGTGTCCTTTTCTGTGTGACTTATTTCACTTAGAATCGTCGTACCTAAATCCACTCATCATGCTGCTATTAGCCTTATGACATTGATTTCATGGCTGAGTGATATTCCATTGTACATAAGGACCACAACTTCTTTATCCATTTTTCTCCCTCCTGGGATATTGAAGGTGGAATGAAGTGGAGGTCCTTGTCAACAGAGCAGCCCTAAACTTTGGGGTGCTTGTGTCTTGCTGATTTTTCATTTTCCCAATTTATACCCCCATGAGTGGAAGTGCCCTATGCTCTCTAAGCTGTGTTTTTTAGATGTTTCAGGACACACCGTACACTTCTCCAGAGTGGCTGTTGGCAATTTACATCCCGCCCATCAGTGTAGCAAGGCTCCCATTTCTCCATGGCCTGTCCTGCATTTCTGGTTTTGAGACTTTTTTCAGCATGGCCCTTTTGACCGATGGGTAGCGAGTCTTCTTTGTAGCCCTGATTTGCCTTTCCAGGTTGCTTGGTTGGCCAAAAAGGGCGTATGCGTTTTTTCCTGAATATATTCAGGAAAAAACGCATACGCCCTTTTTGGCCAAGGGCATCATTGTCAACGTTTTGCCACTTTTCATGTGCTTTAAAGGCGATTCGAATCTACCTCCTGAAATCTGTTTCCTGCATTTCTGCCTTGATTTCAAATCCTCTTCTTTGCCTTCCCTCAATATATTTGTGGACGAGAGTTATCATTTATAACTCTGCAGGTTTGTGAATTGCAGTGCCCTGAAGCTCCATTGTACAACTCGCTTTTTTGGGAGCTGGCCGCAAAAGCGCAGGATGGCTTCAGGCCCTGTTCTGGTTCCGGGGGGGAGGATGAGCCTGTGGTTAATTCTTCTTCCTGATGGGAAAATAGAGTGACCTGTGCCTGTCCCAACACCAAGAGCTAGTCTCTCACTGGTTCCCCGTCTACCCGTTCATCCTCAGGACAAATTGCAACCTGTACGGAACAGGAGGTTAAAGGTGCTGATGCTCCAAGTAGGGAGATTGTTAGTAAAGCGGCTGGAATGGCGAACCCGGGCACAAGGAGAAGAGAAATGAGGTGCGTTTTAGAAACCTTTCCCCATCACATGGTGTACCATCTTTTTGTTTTCTCATGCATGTTTTCGATGTAGGAAGATGCCCTTGAACCTGGAGATTTGGGACCCATGCGATGGGTACCACGCAGTATTACTTTAAAGGGTCTGCGTTTGCTCACCCAACCTCACCAAACCTCTCAGCCCCAAGAGTGTCCACCCTTATGTCTCATCCAGCTGTGGGTCTAGATATGGTCAATCCAGGTTGCATCACAGCCCCTGAACGCATTGTGTAAGAATTTCTCTCTCTTTCACTGTCTTTGTTTCATGGGTTTTTCAAAGTAATTTATTTTTATAATGGGGTTTAGCTGCTTTTCACTGCTGTGTTTATGCCGCTTTACACCCACTTGACACACTAACAGAGAGATATCAATACATAGGTTTTAAGATTATTACTAGTCAGATATATTCTTGTGCGGTGAATAGGGCGTGTTGAGTCCAGTTCTCTGAGCAAGGAGTAGGTCTTGTCTATTACATATTGGGTTTATGGAACGGTATCTGAGCTAATTTGAAACCCTTGTTTTATGTATCACCCCACCTTACCTTTCCCGTTAAGCAGCCATAGTGTGTTTTCTGCATGTGTGACTCTGTTCTGTTTTGTAATTCAGTTCAAGTGTAACGGTTTTTACATTCCCTCTATAAGTGATACCTTATGAGAAGTGTCCTTTTCTGTGTGACTTATTTCACTTAGAATCGTCGTACCTAAATCCACTCATCATGCTGCTATTAGCCTTATGACATTGATTTCATGGCTGAGTGATATTCCATTGTACATAAGGACCACAACTTCTTTATCCATTTTTCTCCCTCCTGGGATATTGAAGGTGGAATGAAGTGGAGGTCCTTGTCAACAGAGCAGCCCTAAACTTTGGGGTGCTTGTGTCTTGCTGATTTTTCATTTTCCCAATTTATACCCCCATGAGTGGAAGTGCCCTATGCTCTCTAAGCTGTGTTTTTTAGATGTTTCAGGACACACCGTACACTTCTCCAGAGTGGCTGTTGGCAATTTACATCCCGCCCATCAGTGTAGCAAGGCTCCCATTTCTCCATGGCCTGTCCTGCATTTCTGGTTTTGAGACTTTTTTCAGCATGGCCCTTTTGACCGATGGGTAGCGAGTCTTCTTTGTAGCCCTGATTTGCCTTTCCAGGTTGCTTGGTTGGCCAAAAAGGGCGTATGCGTTTTTTCCTGAATATATTCAGGAAAAAACGCATACGCCCTTTTTGGCCAAGAGCATCATTGTCAACGTTTTGCCGCTTTTCATGTGCTTTAAAGGCGATTCGAATCTACCTCCTGAAATCTGTTTCCTGCATTTCTGCCTTGATTTCAAATCCTCTTCTTTGCCTTCCCTCAATATATTTGTGGACGAGAGTTATCATTTATAACTCTGCAGGTTTGTGAATTGCAGTGCCCTGAAGCTCCATTGTACAACTCGCTTTTTTGGGAGCTGGCCGCAAAAGCGCAGGATGGCTTCAGGCCCTGTTCTGGTTCCGGGGGGGAGGATGAGCCTGTGGTTAATTCTTCTTCCTGATGGGAAAATAGAGTGACCTGTGCCTGTCCCAACACCAAGAGCTAGTCTCTCACTGGTTCCCCGTCTACCCGTTCATCCTCAGGACAAATTGCAACCTGTACGGAACAGGAGGTTAAAGGTGCTGATGCTCCAAGTAGGGAGATTGTTAGTAAAGCGGCTGGAATGGCGACCCCGGGCACAAGGAGAAGAGAAATGAGGTGCGTTTTAGAAACCTTTCCCCATCACATGGTGTACCATCTTTTTTGTTTTCTCATGCATGTTTTCGATGTAGGAAGATGCCCTTGAACCTGGAGATTTGGGACCCATGCGATGGGTACCACGCAGTATTACTTTAAAGGGTCTGCGTTTGCTCACCCAACCTCACCAAACCTCTCAGCCCCAAGAGTGTCCACCCTTATGTCTCATCCAGCTGTGGGTCTAGAAATGGTCAATCCAGGTTGCATCACAGCCCCTGAACGCATTGTGTAAGAATTTCTCTCTCTTTCACTGTCTTTGTTTCATGGGTTTTTCAAAGTAATTTATTTTTATAATGGGGTTTAGCTGCTTTTCACTGCTGTGTTTATGCCGCTTTACACCCACTTGACACACTAACAGAGAGATATCAATACATAGGTTTTACGATTATTACTAGTCAGATATATTCTTGTGCGGTGAATAGGGCGTGTTGAGTCCAGTTCTCTGAGCAAGGAGTAGGTCTTGTCTATTACATATTGGGTTTATGGAACGGTATCTGAGCTAATTTGAAACCCTTGTTTTATGTATCACCCCACCTCACCTTTCCCGTTAAGCAGCCATAGTGTGTTTTCTGCATGTGTGACTCTGTTCTGTTTTGTAATTCAGTTCAAGTGTAACGGTTTTTACAGTCCCTCTATAAGTGATACCTTATGAGAAGTGTCCTTTTCTGTGTGACTTATTTCACTTAGAATCGTCGTACCTAAATCCACTCATCATGCTGCTATTAGCCTTATGACATTGATTTCATGGCTGAGTGATATTCCATTGTACATAAGGACCACAACTTCTTTATCCATTTTTCTCCCTCCTGGGATATTGAAGGTGGAATGAAGTGGAGGTCCTTGTCAACAGAGCAGCCCTAAACTTTGGGGTGCTTGTGTCTTGCTGATTTTTCATTTTCCCAATTTATACCCCCATGAGTGGAAGTGCCCTATGCTCTCTAAGCTGTGTTTTTTAGATGTTTCAGGACACACCGTACACTTCTCCAGAGTGGCTGTTGGCAATTTACATCCCGCCCATCAGTGTAGCAAGGCTCCCATTTCTCCATGGCCTGTCCTGCATTTCTGGTTTTGAGACTTTTTTCAGCATGGCCCTTTTGACCGATGGGTAGCGAGTCTTCTTTGTAGCCCTGATTTGCCTTTCCAGGTTGCTTGGTTGGCCAAAAAGGGCGTATGCGTTTTTTCCTGAATATATTCAGGAAAAAACGCATACGCCCTTTTTGGCCAAGGGCATCATTGTCAACGTTTTGCCGCTTTTCATGTGCTTTAAAGGCGATTCGAATCTACCTCCTGAAATCTGTTTCCTGCATTTCTGCCTTGATTTCAAATCCTCTTCTTTGCCTTCCCTCAATATATTTGTGGACGAGAGTTATCATTTATAACTCTGCAGGTTTGTGAATTGCAGTGCCCTGAAGCTCCATTGTACAACTCGCTTTTTTGGGAGCTGGCCGCAAAAGCGCAGGATGGCTTCAGGCCCTGTTCTGGTTCCGGGGGGGAGGATGAGCCTGTGGTTAATTCTTCTTCCTGATGGGAAAATAGAGTGACCTGTGCCTGTCCCAACACCAAGAGCTAGTCTCTCACTGGTTCCCCGTCTACCCGTTCATCCTCAGGACAAATTGCAACCTGTACGGAACAGGAGGTTAAAGGTGCTGATGCTCCAAGTAGGGAGATTGTTAGTAAAGCGGCTGGAATGGCGAACCCGGGCACAAGGAGAAGAGAAATGAGGTGCGTTTTAGAAACCTTTCCCCATCACATGGTGTACCATCTTTTTGTTTTCTCATGCATGTTTTCGATGTAGGAAGATGCCCTTGAACCTGGAGATTTGGGACCCATGCGATGGGTACCACGCAGTATTACTTTAAAGGGTCTGCGTTTGCTCACCCAACCTCACCAAACCTCTCAGCCCCAAGAGTGTCCACCCTTATGTCTCATCCAGCTGTGGGTCTAGAAATGGTCAATCCAGGTTGCATCACAGCCCCTGAACGCATTGTGTAAGAATTTCTCTCTCTTTCACTGTCTTTGTTTCATGGGTTTTTCAAAGTAATTTATTTTTATAATGGGGTTTAGCTGCTTTTCACTGCTGTGTTTATGCCGCTTTACACCCACTTGACACACTAACAGAGAGATATCAATACATAGGTTTTAAGATTATTACTAGTCAGATATATTCTTGTGCGGTGAATAGGGCGTGTTGAGTCCAGTTCTCTGAGCAAGGAGTAGGTCTTGTCTATTACATATTGGGTTTATGGAACGGTATCTGAGCTAATTTGAAACCCTTGTTTTATGTATCACCCCACCTCACCTTTCCCGTTAAGCAGCCATAGTGTGTTTTCTGCATGTGTGACTCTGTTCTGTTTTGTAATTCAGTTCAAGTGTAACGGTTTTTACAGTCCCTCTATCAGTGATACCTTATGAGAAGTGTCCTTTTCTGTGTGACTTATTTCACTTAGAATCGTCGTACCTAAATCCACTCATCATGCTGCTATTAGCCTTATGACATTGATTTCATGGCTGAGTGATATTCCATTGTACATAAGGACCACAACTTCTTTATCCATTTTTCTCCCTCCTGGGATATTGAAGGTGGAATGAAGTGGAGGTCCTTGTCAACAGAGCAGCCCTAAACTTTGGGGTGCTTGTGTCTTGCTGATTTTTCATTTTCCCAATTTATACCCCCATGAGTGGAAGTGCCCTATGCTCTCTAAGCTGTGTTTTTTAGATGTTTCAGGACACACCGTACACTTCTCCAGAGTGGCTGTTGGCAATTTACATCCCGCCCATCAGTGTAGCAAGGCTCCCATTTCTCCATGGCCTGTCCTGCATTTCTGGTTTTGAGACTTTTTTCAGCATGGCCCTTTTGACCGATGGGTAGCGAGTCTTCTTTGTAGCCCTGATTTGCCTTTCCAGGTTGCTTGGTTGGCCAAAAAGGGCGTATGCGTTTTTTCCTGAATATATTCAGGAAAAAACGCATACGCCCTTTTTGGCCAAGGGCATCATTGTCAACGTTTTGCCGCTTTTCATGTGCTTTAAAGGCGATTCGAATCTACCTCCTGAAATCTGTTTCCTGCATTTCTGCCTTGATTTCAAATCCTCTTCTTTGCCTTCCCTCAATATATTTGTGGACGAGAGTTATCATTTATAACTCTGCAGGTTTGTGAATTGCAGTGCCCTGAAGCTCCATTGTACAACTCGCTTTTTTGGGAGCTGGCCGCAAAAGCGCAGGATGGCTTCAGGCCCTGTTCTGGTTCCGGGGGGGAGGATGAGCCTGTGGTTAATTCTTCTTCCTGATGGGAAAATAGAGTGACCTGTGCCTGTCCCAACAACAAGAGCTAGTCTCTCACTGGTTCCCCGTCTACCCGTTCATCCTCAGGACAAATTGCAACCTGTACGGAACAGGAGGTTAAAGGTGCTGATGCTCCAAGTAGGGAGATTGTTAGTAAAGCGGCTGGAATGGCGAACCCGGGCACAAGGAGAAGAGAAATGAGGTGCGTTTTAGAAACCTTTCCCCATCACATGGTGTACCATCTTTTTGTTTTCTCATGCATGTTTTCGATGTAGGAAGATGCCCTTGAACCTGGAGATTTGGGACCCATGCGATGGGTACCACGCAGTATTACTTTAAAGGGTCTGCGTTTGCTCACCCAACCTCACCAAACCTCTCAGCCCCAAGAGTGTCCACCCTTATGTCTCATCCAGCTGTGGGTCTAGATATGGTCAATCCAGGTTGCATCACAGCCCCTGAACGCATTGTGTAAGAATTTCTCTCTCTTTCACTGTCTTTGTTTCATGGGTTTTTCAAAGTAATTTATTTTTATAATGGGGTTTAGCTGCTTTTCACTGCTGTGTTTATGCCGCTTTACACCCACTTGACACACTAACAGAGAGATATCAATACATAGGTTTTACGATTATTACTAGTCAGATATATTCTTGTGCGGTGAATAGGGCGTGTTGAGTCCAGTTCTCTGAGCAAGGAGTAGGTCTTGTCTATTACATATTGGGTTTATGGAACGGTATCTGAGCTAATTTGAAACCCTTGTTTTATGTATCACCCCACCTCACCTTTCCCGTTAAGCAGCCATAGTGTGTTTTCTGCATGTGTGACTCTGTTCTGTTTTGTAATTCAGTTCAAGTGTAAAGGTTTTTACATTCCCTCTATAAGTGATACCTTATGAGAAGTGTCCTTTTCTGTGTGACTTATTTCACTTAGAATCGTCGTACCTAAATCCACTCATCATGCTGCTATTAGCCTTATGACATTGATTTCATGGCTGAGTGATATTCCATTGTACATAAGGACCACAACTTCTTTATCCATTTTTCTCCCTCCTGGGATATTGAAGGTGGAATGAAGTGGAGGTCCTTGTCAACAGAGCAGCCCTAAACTTTGGGGTGCTTGTGTCTTGCTGATTTTTCATTTTCCCAATTTATACCCCCATGAGTGGAAGTGCCCTATGCTCTCTAAGCTGTGTTTTTTAGATGTTTCAGGACACACCGTACACTTCTCCAGAGTGGCTGTTGGCAATTTACATCCCGCCCATCAGTGTAGCAAGGCTCCCATTTCTCCATGGCCTGTCCTGCATTTCTGGTTTTGAGACTTTTTTCAGCATGGCCCTTTTGACCGATGGGTAGCGAGTCTTCTTTGTAGCCCTGATTTGCCTTTCCAGGTTGCTTGGTTGGCCAAAAAGGGCGTATGCGTTTTTTCCTGAATATATTCAGGAAAAAACGCATACGCCCTTTTTGGCCAAGGGCATCATTGTCAACGTTTTGCCACTTTTCATGTGCTTTAAAGGCGATTCGAATCTACCTCCTGAAATCTGTTTCCTGCATTTCTGCCTTGATTTCAAATCCTCTTCTTTGCCTTCCCTCAATATATTTGTGGACGAGAGTTATCATTTATAACTCTGCAGGTTTGTGAATTGCAGTGCCCTGAAGCTCCATTGTACAACTCGCTTTTTTGGGAGCTGGCCGCAAAAGCGCAGGATGGCTTCAGGCCCTGTTCTGGTTCCGGGGGGGAGGATGAGCCTGTGGTTAATTCTTCTTCCTGATGGGAAAATAGAGTGACCTGTGCCTGTCCCAACACCAAGAGCTAGTCTCTCACTGGTTCCCCGTCTACCCGTTCATCCTCAGGACAAATTGCAACCTGTACGGAACAGGAGGTTAAAGGTGCTGATGCTCCAAGTAGGGAGATTGTTAGTAAAGCGGCTGGAATGGCGAACCCGGGCACAAGGAGAAGAGAAATGAGGTGCGTTTTAGAAACCTTTCCCCATCACATGGTGTACCATCTTTTTGTTTTCTCATGCATGTTTTCGATGTAGGAAGATGCCCTTGAACCTGGAGATTTGGGACCCATGCGATGGGTACCACGCAGTATTACTTTAAAGGGTCTGCGTTTGCTCACCCAACCTCACCAAACCTCTCAGCCCCAAGAGTGTCCACCCTTATGTCTCATCCAGCTGTGGGTCTAGATATGGTCAATCCAGGTTGCATCACAGCCCCTGAACGCATTGTGTAAGAATTTCTCTCTCTTTCACTGTCTTTGTTTCATGGGTTTTTCAAAGTAATTTATTTTTATAATGGGGTTTAGCTGCTTTTCACTGCTGTGTTTATGCCGCTTTACACCCACTTGACACACTAACAGAGAGATATCAATACATAGGTTTTAAGATTATTACTAGTCAGATATATTCTTGTGCGGTGAATAGGGCGTGTTGAGTCCAGTTCTCTGAGCAAGGAGTAGGTCTTGTCTATTACATATTGGGTTTATGGAACGGTATCTGAGCTAATTTGAAACCCTTGTTTTATGTATCACCCCACCTTACCTTTCCCGTTAAGCAGCCATAGTGTGTTTTCTGCATGTGTGACTCTGTTCTGTTTTGTAATTCAGTTCAAGTGTAACGGTTTTTACATTCCCTCTATAAGTGATACCTTATGAGAAGTGTCCTTTTCTGTGTGACTTATTTCACTTAGAATCGT